>NC_087206.1:9855594-9875594 GCF_015104395.2 Macrobrachium nipponense
TATTTTTTTTATTATAATATATATTATAATATTAGTATATATATAGAATATATATATATATATACGTAGTTATTTTATATATATTGTTTGGTGTTTTGGTGTGCAGATGGTGTAATATGTTGTACGTAAGTTTTTTGAAGCCATTGCGAGAGGCTATGAATATCTTTACTTATTGCGATTATGGCCACAAATTCAAACAAAAAAAAAAAATTCGCTTAATAAAATTTATCCATATGACCTCTGTTGCACAAACAGAATCCCGAGGGCCACATCAGTCACACCTTAACCACACTCAGGGCAACCTTGTGGCAAACTCTCTGTCTCACTGGCATAAGGCCAGCTTAATCTAAACCGACCACCCTCGCAAAGAGATCTTTCTGCAGACGAGGTCAGGATGGGTCGTAAAAATCAGGCTAGTGGATAAAGGTACTTGGTTACGGCGGATCGTAGGTCATATAAGCGTTCTTCATCTCCTTGCGCGGAGGAATGAGAAGGTAATGAAATGAGATGAGGTCCTGGGGAGGAAGATTGGTTAGAAGGGAGTTGAGAGAGAGAGAGAGAGAGAGAGAGAGAGAGAGAGAGAGAGAGAGAGAGAAGGTAGGGTAGAAGGAGTGAAGGGCATAGGAAGAATGTGATAGGAAATGGAAAGGTGAAAGGGGAATGGAAAAGTTTGAAGAATGGAAATGGGAAAAAAAAGAACACAGAAGAAAGTAATAGGAGATTGGTTTGGAATTTTAATGTAAGGTTGATATAGAGAATGAAAATGAAACGTAGTATGGTGGGAAGAGAAGAGAAAAAGTAAGCAGATGAGAACAATGAAGCATTTGAAGAAAAGATTTGCTCTCCTTATTTTAATTATAAAGTAACAAAGTGAAGATCTTTTGCACATTCTGCAAGTAATTATTATTGCTCCAATCATACCTTCTCTAGATTGTACTTAGTTGTGTTTCCATAATGAAAAGTTGGGTCTGTATTCCAGGACGAGCAGAAACAGTCGTGTATTTTAGGTAAAGTTTGGAATTTTCATCAGTTTGTGATACAATAATTCCCAGTCGCTGTGAAATAGCTTTCCCAGCATCCTTTAATTTACTTCAAATTGAAGTTACTTTCCCACGTTCTCACATTCCTTCAATTGATTCATAACGAATTATGAATTTCAAAAACTGATTTGAAAGTTAATTGCCCAGACAACTCGGCGATCAGTCTCCATTAAAAATCATTCAGGCATTTAACCTAACATGCTAATCAATTTAACGTCCAAACGACGGACAATTACACAAAAGGGCGCCACGACATAATCTCTGTCACAGCGCAAAAGAATGAGAGTCATTCCAGCCGTTATTACTCAGCAACTTTTCCCTGAAAAGAGGAAAAGGTCCGGCAATGTCGTTTATGCTTAACGGTCTAGAATCGCCCCGTTAAATTTCGCATTCGCGCTAAAGCCTCATGAAATTGTACCGGCATGCAGTGCACGGAGCAACGTCGTCTATTGTCAATTCTAGCTTTTTTATACACACTACTCTCTCTCTCTCTCTCTCTCTCTCTCGTTTATTGTCAATTCTAGCTTTTTTTCCGACTCTCTCTCTCTCATTTATTGTCAATTCTAGCTT
The DNA here is from genome assembly GCF_015104395.2 of Macrobrachium nipponense. Classification (NCBI taxonomy): domain Eukaryota; kingdom Metazoa; phylum Arthropoda; class Malacostraca; order Decapoda; family Palaemonidae; genus Macrobrachium; species Macrobrachium nipponense. The sequence goes on from NC_087206.1 coordinate 9,857,205, forward strand.
TTTTTCGACCCTCTCTCTCTCTCTTTCTCTCTCTCTCTCTCTCTCTTGTCGTTTATTATCAATTCTAGCTTTTTTTTCCCGACTCTCTCTCTCTCTCTCTCTCTCTCTCTCTCTCTCTCGCTCTCTCTCTCTCGTCGTTTATTATTATTATTATTATTATAAAAAAACTAGAATTCTAGCTTTTTTTCCCGACTCTCTCTCTCTCTCTCTCTCTCTCTCTCTCTCTCTCTCTCGTTTATTATCAATTCTAGCTTTTTATCTCTCTCTCTCTCTCTCGGCGTTTATTACCAATTCTAGCTTTTTTTTCCCGACTCTCTCTCTCTCTCTCGTTCATTGTCAATTCTAGTTGTTTATCTCTCTCTCTCTCTCTCTCTCTCTCTCTCTCTCTCTCTCTCTCTCTCTCTCTCTCTCGCCCACAGCCAAAATACTCTGTTTACTAAGTATTTTATTCCATATATTGTGCAGTTTTTATTTACGTCCTTGTGGAAACTGAGTTTAATTAATGATTGGTGCGTACGTATCGTGAAAAAATTATATATATATATATATATATATATATATTTAAAATATATATATATATATATATATATATATATAATATATATATATATATAATATATATTGTGTGTGTGTGGTGTGTGTGTGTGTGTATGTAGTATAACAGTATATATATGTATATATATATATATATATATATATATATATATATATATATGTATGTATATATATATATATATATATATATATATATATATATATATATATATATATATATATATATATATATATATATATATATGTATGTATATATATTGTGACGTTTATAGATCGTTCGTCTACCCAGATATCAATTAATTAATTTGATTTGGAAAACGGCAGCCATTTCTTTAGAATATCAGCTGATTTTTTAGTAAACGTGGGAAACCACAACCCGCCAGCTAGAGATAGGGAGTTCCCAAGTTGGGGCGGGGAATATAGTCTTTTATCAGCCTTTAGGGAAGTATCTCAAAAGGGGGGAAGGATGTAGGCAGATTGGTACTCTCAGACCTATATCTTAAGCTCTCTTTCCTGTGACCCCTCTGCTGGCTGTATGCTTGTTTTCCAGGATTTGCCTTGCTCGTGGGGGGGTTAAGCTGAATCCCAACCCCCAAGCAAACCACCTGAATTCTGCCTCAGTCGGCTGCAAGACGTGATCTCGGACAGATGTCCAACTACTGCCTTCCTGTTAGGCCTATCCACGGCGTACTGGTGCCCACGAACCCAGACCTGAACAAAGCCGGGCGCACATTTTCTACAAAGGTCCACACTGAACACGACATCCAGGTATGTCTTGTGGAACAGCATATTGCCAGTCTCTCCCTTATCACCTATTATCATTTTGATCCTCGTTTTCCCAATTCAATTTCCAGCCCCAAGAGAAAGAAATCCTTTTGTTCCCTCTCACTGCCTCATGGCCGCATGCTTCCCCTTGTTGTGATCGTCCCCGACCAATGAAGTCATTGCATACCTCAGTGAAATATTAAAGGTTTCTTCTCCCCAGTGTTAGAGAATTAATTAATCAAAACAAGAAGTCATTTTTTCCTTTTATCTTGTTTAATCTGGGATTCTTTTCCAGATTCCATGAGTCACGTGCCATCTCTCTGCCCGCAAGTGTGCATTACCCAAGTTTTATGAAACCAGCTTGAATTAGTCACACTTTAGCCAGCTACCCACTTGTGAGAGATTATAAGCCCCAACGTGGGGGCCAATAGCATTCACTTTTCTCCAGGCCAGCAAGGGCCTCTTTTGTAAATAAATAGCTGTAAAGTAACGAGCTGAGTTTTCTGGCGACCTTTTCCTCTAAAGAAATATTCATTAATAATCAGTTTTACGGTAAGTTCAATTAATTTCAACTTGTCTTCCTTCAATTATTTCCGTTTACGTATATAGCCTCTCTCAAGGCCAGCTAAATACGTAAAATTGTCGACCTCGCCGAGGATCGAATCTGGGCTTGCTTAAAAAAGCTTGTAAATCGCGTTATCCCTTGTAAAACGAATGTAAATGTTTTTCAAAGCGCAAGAAAAGAAAGCACACTTGCAGGGAAAGAAGAAAGACACTGACTCACGGTAAGGTATTCCATTCATTAATATGATTATTCTATAACCAATGTTAGCTTAAGGTACGTTTAAGTATTTTTTATTGTAGAAGTGTTTTAAACAAATGTGAAGGTAGAAATCTTATTATTGTAACGGCCAGAGCGCCGAGCGAGTTCTGTTATTTTGTAAATCGCATTGTTGGTGTAGGAGCTCACACGAACCACATGTGCAGATCGATGCCAGAAAGGACCAGATCAAACTAGGAAGTGCTTTGCCAGGGTTTATTGCTGTATTAGAAAGCCTAGCTAGTTAGGAGTGTTTTACTAATAGTTACGGCAAAAGAAGTGTACAATTCTTTTGTCTGTGATATGTTAGGGTATTCATTTTTAACTTAGTTTCATTCCAAGTGTTGGTAACCGCTTACCTCTCAGCTTAATTCAGCTTCGCGCACGCGCACTCTCAGGCCTGCCAGCCAGCCTGCGGCTCGCTCACAGCGGCAGCCATGTTTGTTATCTCTTTCAGCATTACCTAAACAATTTAAGCAAAGTAACGTAAGTCTCGAAGTTTTAACGTAAATAATATCGATCTCGGTACTAGTATCTATCGTTCTGCCAGAGAAATTAACGTAATTCGCCTTGAATAAGAAAGTAGAATTTTGTGTTGTAAATTGCCTTCGCATTTACAGAGAATCAGCTGATTCGCCATCACTGCTAGCCCACGCTGGCCAGCTCGCTCACGTGTTTCACCTCGCATCGCTCACTCACTCGCTCGCTGAGCGAAGTTTCATTTCACTTCGTACTTAACGTAACCTCATTCACAAATGTTTGTTTCTTACATCGTTTTAAAATCCTTACCGTCATTTCACTGTTCACAGGGACCTAGTAATCTTACATAAAGTTAACGTAAATCTCAAGTAGAGTAAATCACAAGAATTGTTAACGTAAAACACGTCTTTGTAAAATTCAATTGAAACGCAAATCATTTCATAAGCGCAAGCCTGTAACATTAACATAAACAGCGTTCACCGCGAGCACATTATCATTTTCATAAAACGTTATCCAAAGCAATTCTTTCATTTCACGTTAACGTAAGTAAATCATTTAACGCAAGTTGCGTCATATTAAACTAACATTAGTAGTTCAATTCAATATAAGGGAGTTCATTCATATATCTTTTTTCACCCCTCTCCGAGAGAGAGAGACAGAGAGAGAGAGAGAGAGAGAGAGAGAGAGAGAGAGAGAGAAACCCATTATTCACGAAGCCAAGAGTACTACATCTTACCATTAATTATAGCATGCAGAATTAACATTATTTTAGTCTCTTGTGTCTTTCATTTACACAGCGTGATACGTACGCGCCTGTGTCCATTGCAGTTTGCAAGCATTTATTATTTCATTTATCGAGTACTTCAGCGAGGGACTGAGCATTCCTAAAATTTCCATTACCTGTCGTTGCCCGAGTGGTCTTTTCATTTTCTTTTATCACAAAAGACTTGCGTATACCGCAAGCACCATTCGCACAGTGTGCCACGCAAATTCATTACTTCCAGACAGGGAAGTCGTTACCAGTTTAGGACTGGCCACCACCAGTGCACGTCAGGTCTTATCATTTCACAGTGCCACTAATTCTTGACACTGTCCATCGACTGGCTGCTGAAGTACTCCACCTTTTACCTTCTCTCCTTCACTATTACCCTCTGCCACGAACAGAGTACCATTTCACTTCAGTATATTTAAGTATACTGCATGTAGTGTCCGGGACACACCAGCACGATACCAGTGCTCCCAGGAACGCCTCCATAAGTGCCATTGCACCTATACAGGCCGTACAGGTAGCCATTAAACCTGCGTGTCCGTCCTTACGGAACGCCCTATTCATTAGTGTCAATCAGGGAACGCCTCCCAAAGTGCTGCAACCAGCCCTAAGTGCTGTCAAACCTGCGTGTCCGTCCTTACGGGAAACGTCCAATTCATTAATGTCCGTGTATGAGGATCAGTGATCTTTCGGACCATTCCAAGGGAACGCCTCCCAGAAGTGCTGCAATACCAGCCCTAAGTGCTGTCAAACCTGCGTGTCCGTCCTACGGAACGCCCATTCATTAGAGTATCCACCATTTGGATCACTGAACCAAGGAACGCCTCCATCATACAGTTGCCCGTGCACCTGTATTGGACCTACAAAGGCTAGGGCCCATTCCCAAACGTCTCCCAAGTTGGGAAACGCCCCGTAAGTGTGAACGTACGCGCACACTGGCATTCGATTTTTCACCAATCACAAGAAGGTGCCATTCACAAAGTGCCACCGAGCACCCAGTCATTTCAGAATTTTCCTTTTGTCCTTACCATTATCGCAGAAAACCCAATTTACCAAGTGAGTGCCCACTTTCCACAGTAGGGCACTCCCCATTTTCCATCCAGTAACCCTTTTCCATGGCCATTATTTTCATTGTTTTACCTCCTGTAGCCTCTACTGCAGCCTAAGGAAAATGTCTTCACCCCTGCTTCCCGCGACTTCTGTTTGCCAGAGAGCTAGAGAAGCTTCGGTTGCCTCATAACTCTGGGCCAAGGAGGCTGGTTACACTGGACCAGTTATTTGACAGTGGGGATAAAAGGCGCAAGCAAGCTGCTGCGCGCCTGCCAAGAAAAGGAAGAAAGAGAAGAAGAGAGAAAGCATTGAGCTAAGCTTCTATAAGATGGACGAAATCCTCCTCGGCTAGGTTCTAAGGCCCCAGACCATGAGCTGGACTCCCGAGGTTAACGAGGTGGTTGCGGAGGTTCTGCACCACTTGTTGTGGTGCGTGGGCATGCTGCGGATTCCCGACCAGTGCCCAAGTCGGTTCTCTTTTACCTGGGAGGAAGAGCTTCCAGGGTGAAACTTCTCCAAGGATACCATGTAGCCTGCCCTGCATTGAACAGTCTCCATACTGGCCTTTCAGTGGGTACAAGTCGATGGGTCCGACACGGAAGCCTCCCAAGGTCTCCCTTATTTCCAGAAAGGCATTAGGCCTAGAGGTGCCAAAAACTCCATGATGAATGAAGAAAATTCAGTTTGAATGGATTGACGGTAACCTCTAATTCTGTTCCTTCGGTCCTTCTGAATGTCAAAATGCCCTTGTTTTGGAACCAGGTGACCAAGGGCAAACCACAATTGTGCCGCCTGGGTCGTAGTTGACCAAATTTCATGATGTTTATTCAGGTGTTATTTTTTTTCTTTCCTGGGCCGAGATTTTACTTACAAGCCGTATCTCCCCCGACGGGGCAGATCCCACTACCAAGGATGCACCGGATCCCTGCAGCATGCCTCATAATCAATCATCAGTTTTAGGATTCAGAGGCTAGTGCCTACCGATGTCCCAAAGACATAACCGTTTTATTTGTGAACCTGGCCCTGACCCCCAGTGTCAGAGCCCGAAGTTTCTTCCAGCATCATCTGGAGGCCTCTTACCGATCTTACCGCCTACCTCCTCCACTTTGGAGGAAGAGGTAAAGCCCACCAAGTTAAACTTACCCCGGACTTGTCTTTCCGAGGGTGTTATTCAACTATATGGGGTATTCCTTAACCTCCCTACCACCCCCTCCACCTAAAATTTTTTTTTTTTTTGTTTTTTTTTTTTTTTTTTTTTTTTTTTTTTTCACTTTTTTTTTTTTTTTTTTTTTTTTTGTTTTTTGTTTTTTTTTTGTTTTTTTTTTTTTGGTTTTGTTTTGTGTTGGTGGGTTTTCTTTCTTTTTTTTTTTTTTTTTTGTTGTGTTGTTGGGGGGGGGGTTTGGGGGGGGACTGGGGGGGGGAGAAGGGGGGGGGAGGACTCTTCACCTGTGGACCAGAGCACCACTGCCAGCCTTGGTGGACCTCCACAGATTCGGCAAACCTGTGGGGCCATCTCGGGGGGCCCCCTTTTAAACCGTCCAGTGGCCCACGGAAGAGGTTTTCTGGAGAACAAGTTCTGCCGAGACTGTGGCCGCCAAGAAGGCTCACATGTCTTGCCAATTATGGAGGTTGGGTGCGCAAATCACAATATTCCTGCCATCGCAATAGCCATTACTAATCCTTCTTCACTAGGGACCCCCAAGCTAAGGGCCCTATAAACCGTCACAATCCCCTCCACAGCCCAATTATCAGCCAAGCCTCGTCAGAGCCTACGACGACTCTGGCGCTCAAAACAAATCACCCATGATACGGGAAGATCGAATCCCCGAGGGGCTAACGGTCGTATAGACGTCATTTAATCCACCTATTGAAGGGTATCAATTATATTAAAACTGATCCTTCCGTCCGTACCAATTGAGGGTCACCAGACCTCAACTTCTCCAGAGGTTTGTAACCCTTGCAGGTTGCCAAGCTACATCCCAGGAGGTTTACGAAACCTCCTCTAGGGCAAGACATGAAGTCTCCCCTCACCGTTCAAGAAGCCTAGGGGTCCTAAACCCCACAACAAATCACTCCAAAGCAAGGAGTCATCGAAATTCTACTTCCTCCAGGGAAGTACATCCACCAACAGTCTCCCCCGTTACCAAGGAAGGGAAGGGGATTGATCATTTCCCACAGTCTTACGTTGCAAAAACCTGCAAACGTTACTAGGAACCCACTCTACGAAAGTTGGCCTAGGTGCCCATAGCCGGACTACCAGCAGGCGGACCAAATGGGGTCCATTTTCCACAAGGCCTTAGCCTTCGGAACCAAGAGACAGGAGCCATCTGTCTCCCATTTTCCACCAAGGGCACCGATGAGACGGTATTGCACCTCCACCGGTTACCCGTCCCAGGTCCAAGTTGACCTCAACTCTCTCGGCAGTTGCCACTCTTGGCAGCACTGGAGCAGTGCCAAGCTCCATCCAGCCATGGGACGTAAAGCCAACCCCACAGAAACTTGACTTCTGCGGTCATGGGCCCCGAGCTAGTGCCGGCCGGGCCTAACAAAATAACCAAAGGATCCTCCTACGGGAGATCCTCCAACAGGCCATGGAGCTTTACCGCAAGGCCCATGGGCCCAACCCAAAGTCCATGAGTCTTATTTTCACCCTCACCAACTGTCGCCCGAGGATGAACCTCCGGCAGACCATAACCGTTCATACCTCCTCTGGAAAACCAGGAAATGCAACCCGACCAGGAGTCAGCCATGGAGTCTTTTCCCCTTACGACGGCTGTCGCAGCAGCCGGAGTGGAGGGCCATCCCCATGCGGAGTTCTATGGTTGCCAGTCCTCTACGTGAATTTTTGCTTGACGGTGCTGAGATACCGAAGTAGGGTGTTCTCCTGAAATCCCTCAGGCTTACACTGCCTCTGCTCCTGCCGGCGTTTTCTGGCCTTTCCCCAGAGTCGAGGTGCCTCCGTCTTAACTCATAGGACTGGTATAGCCAGGTCCTGGAAGGATTAACAAGAAGAAGAAGGGGGACGTAGCAAACTAATTAAAACCACTAAACCCAAAGAGCCACATTGCTCTTCCTTGACACCTGTGGCCCGAGGTACCAGTGTCCGCATTTCAATTGCAGAGTGGATCTGGCAACCTTACCCAGAGGAAGGTAGCCAAGCCTGATCTCTGCCAGTAGAACTAAACCCTCTAACCCTAGCCCATGGTGATACTAACCCTTACTTAAACTATAATTACCTCATTACATTGCCATCCAGGGTAATGCACTAACCAACCCCCTCCATCCATCCTCACGCGTTCATTAACCATCACCTCATGTATTTTAACAATTCCGTCGCTGAACTACCTGCTGTGCGTACCACAACACTGGAATGGATTTGCGTCTTCATTTAAAAACTACTTAATGAGGTAGGTAGGTCTAATGATTTAGTACCAGGGCATTAGGTTAGTAGCAAGTAAAGGAATTTTCAAGGACAACCCATTATCTAGGGGGCTAGAGTAGGAACTGATCGACACACAGGACCAACCCCGTAGGTTATTTACTTAGGCTAGACTACATTACTAACATTAAGTTAGTACACTTAGGCAATCTCCACCTATAAGTTAGGTAGGGACACTGTTTAAGTTAGCTGTATCGCTGCCTCAAAAAAAACTTCAAGTTGGAGTAGGAGAACTGGGTAGTCAAGACGATCAAATTTATTTAAGCCAAGGACCATCCACGCCCGAAAGGGAGAGTGAAATGCCATTTCTTAACAGGGGGTAGCTGTGACGTTTATGCATCGTTCATCTACCCAGATATCAATTAATTAATTGATTTGGAAAAACGGCAGCCATTTCTTTTAGAAATTATCAAGCTGATTTTTAGGGTTTTTTAAACGTAAACGGGAAACCCACAAACCCGCCTAGCTAGAGGATAGGGAATTCCCAAGGTTGGGGGGAATAATTAGTCTTTTCTTGTCAGCTCTTTAGGGACGTAATTCAAAATCAAAAGGGAAGGATGTAGGCAGATTGGTACTTCTTAGGGACCTATATTCTTAAGCTCCTCTTCCTTTGCCTGGACCCTTCTGCTGGCTGTTACGCTTGTTTTGCCAGGATTTGGCCTTGCTCGTGGGGGGCGGGGGGGTTAAGGATGAATCCCAAACAACCCCCAAGCAAAACCACCTGGAATTCTTGCCTCAGTCGGCTGCAAGAACGTGATCTCGGACAGATGTCCAACTACCTGCCTTCCTGTTAGGCCCTATCAACGGCGTTACTGGCGCGCACACCGAACCCCAGACCTGAACAAAGACGGGCGTCCACATTTTGCTACAAAGGTTCCCACAACCTGAACACCGACATCCAGATATGTCTTGTGGAACAGCATATTGCCAGTCTCTCCCCTTGATCACCTCATTATCATTTTGATACCTCGTTTTTCCCAATTCAAATTTCCAGACCCCAAGAAAAGAAAACAAATCCTTTTGTTCCCTCTCACTGCCTTCATGGCCGCATGCTTCCCTTCCCGTTGTGTGATCGTCCCCGACCAATGAAGTCAATTGCGACATACCTCAGCTGAAACACTTAAAAAGTTCTTTCTTCCCCAGGTGTTAGGGAAGAATTAATCAATCAAAAACAAGAAGTCATTTTTTTCCTTTTATCTTTGTTTAATCTGGATTCTTTGCAGATTCCATGCAGTCACGTTGCCGTTCTCTCTGCCCGCAAGGTGTCAATTACCCAAGTTTTATGAAACCGAGCTTGAATTAGTCACACTTTAGCCAGCTACCCACTTGTGAGAGATTATAAGCACCAACGTGGGGGGGCCAAATAGCAGTTCCACTGTTCTTTTCCCCAGGCAGCAAGGGCCTCTTTTTGTAAAATAAACTAGCTGTAAAGTAACGAAGCTAGAGTTTTCTGGCGACCTTTTCCTCTAAAGAAAAGATTTCATTAATAATCAGCTTTTACGGTTAAGTTCAATTAATTTCAACTTGTCTTCCTTCAATTATTTGCCGTTTACGTATATATAGCCTCGCCCAGGCCAGCTAAAATATGTAACTATAATATATTTATATATATATATAATTATATAATATATATATATATTATATATTATATATATATATATATATTATATATATATATATATATATATATATCTCATTTCGCTGACCGCACTGGTAGCGTAATCCAGTGTTGATAAAATAGGCCAAATGATAGATGGGCCGGGAGCCAATCAACTTACTAGGCCAATGATGGCATCAACCAGACCAACCCTGGTGATATATTGTTTAAAAAAAAATTTTTTATTACGGTCGTAAACCATAACGGACTCTTCTTGCTTATTTTCCCCGAGGGAGAAGTTTTGCCCCGATTATTGGGTAATCGGTCAATATAGTATATTAATATAGATATATTTTTAATTTTATGGTAATCATATTAAATTCAATGTTATTGATTAACAATTCATGTACTTATTAATTATTATTATTAATTACCTAATAAACATAAGATTTTGACTATATAAATCAGCAACGTGGCTCCCAGCACCGTGTGTTTGTAGTAATATGTGTTCACTGGTAAAATCCATATATAACCGGTGGATTCCCCTGTTAAAGAAATCACCAGCTCCCTTTATTTGAGCATCTTGTATTAACTAATTTAACCGACCGAAAAAAAAATGTCTTCATAATGGAGTTTCCCATCAACTTGTTTCATCAATAGTCTAACAAAAGCTGCCTTATTTAGCAAGAGTTTCAATAATACAAGAATAATAATAATAAAATAATAATAATAAATAAGAATAATAAAATAAATAATAATAATAAAAAAGCCTTCCCATCGGTGAAAATAAGCTACAAGAGTCGTATGGCTACGACCGTAATAAAATATATCACCCCAGGTGGTGGTCTGGTTGACGCCATTTCATTGGCCTAGGTTAGTGATGGCTCCGGACCACAATCATTGGCCTAATTTATCAAAACACGGGATTACGCTACCAGTGCTGGGAAAGCGAAATTAGCAAGAAATATATATAGATTATTATATATATTATATATATAGATACATATAATATATATGTATATATATATATGTATATGGTATATATATAATATAATTATATATATATATATAATAATCATATATATATATATATATATATCAGTACTTTTTTTTCACGATGCGTACGCACCCAATCAAGTAATTAAGCTTCAGTTGTCATAAGGACGTAAATCAAAAAACTGCACAATAATATAAGGATAAAATACTTTGGATAAAACAGAGTATTTTGGCCGTGGGAGGAGAGAGAGAGAGAGTGAGAGAGAGAGAGAGACGAGAGAGAGAGAGAGATAAAAAACCTAGAAATTGACAATAAACCGAGAGAGAGAGAGAGAGAGGAGATGAGGGAGAAGAGGGAGCAGTGGAGGCCGAGCGGAGATAGACCTGAGAGGGCAGGACGAGAGGAGAGGAGGAGAGAAGGATGATGGGAGTAGGGAGAGAGAGAGCGGAGAGAGAGGACGAGAAGAGAGAGGGAGAGAGGAGAGAGAGAGATAAAAAAAACCTAGAAGAATTGACCAATAAACGAGATGGAGGACGACCTTACCTGACACGACCTTACATGGTTGTTCGGGTTGCCCCAGCGGTCCCTCAGTGGTCAGGCACCTCTAATGGTCTACCAGAGGATGTTGAGTTGCTCAGTACATATTCCGGTATATTTTGCATCATGCCAAATCTGGGGATGGTCTGGGATGCAGTCTTTAAGTAATGTTGTCGAGCTTATTTTTAAAACACATCTTACGCTCCAACTCCTGGATATATTCCTCAGTATTGAGGCTGGCAAACGCATTTGAATAGACGCTGCATTATTTGATGCTGCCGGTGCCGTTAGTGGGATTAATGTCCTGTGTGGGCTTTCCTTATTTTCCATGGTTATAGTTTTGCGGCACTTACTTAATTTACCTCTTCTTGCTTTTCTTTGATTGATAATTTAGTTTCCATGATGTTTTCCTGCTATTGCCTTCTAATTGGTTTCCATTGCCTGAATTATCAGTGTAGAGTTTCTCTTCTCCTTTCTAGGATAATATTTAATTTAAGTATTGTAGTATTTCACCCAGTAGTAAAGGTCCTTAAACTTCTTCTATTCTTATTCTAGCTGTAAAGAAGGAACCTGTTTGTTACACTCTTCTAGTTGGTTGCAAATAAATTCCTTTTGATAGTGTGCGGTACCATATCAATATTGCAAGATTCAAGTGGTGGACTACGAACATATGTTTTATGAAGCATTAATCATTGTGCTTCAAGCTTTTGCTTCGTTTTGGAAAGTGCTCCGTAACAACATTCCATTTTGCTTGACATTTTGCCAACAGAATTGCTATGTTTGATCATTGCATAAACATGTTCCATATTCATCATCCACACCAAGGTCTTTAACTGTCTTCCAATTGTTTAAGTGATTGTCAATCATTATTACGGTCCCCTATATGCATATAGCCGTATTCCTTCTATGTCTCCATAATTTAATTTTTTGTTTATTTTCAAATTTATCAGAGTTAAAATACCTTCCTAGTTACTCCTTGCCCAATCAATATACTCTTTGTTAAGGTCTCTATTTGTAGAGCGTTTCCTATCTTCATACCAATGTAATGTTTCTCTACTTACTTCTTGGTGTCATCAGCGAAACTACTTCACTACCAAAAGTTCCTTAACAAATACTAAGGTCTTCAATCATAATAACAAAAAAACAGTATTGCAGCTAACCAACCGTACCTTTGTGGACACACCGGATATTACCTTCGGATTCATCCGATTCTTTCATCATTTGCAATAACTATCCATTTTTTGCTGTTCGTGTAAAAAATTCTTTTAAACCATCTTTTATACTTTATCCACGATATTGTGTTTTTCTAATTTTCTTCGCTAATATATTATGGTCTATTCTTGTCCCCCCAAAAGCTTTTGCAAACGTCTAGATTAAACCACATTTAGTCTTTCCTATTTCAATTTCCGCTTTTTCATTATTTTTGAATATGTTTCCACCCGGTGGGACTAGCAGTTGGGTTTGTGTAACTTTTTCCGGTGGGTACGAAACCATGTTGTCCACCCTATTTAAACAAATTATTTTGTTTTTTTATTAAATGTTCATTAAATATTTTTGCTTCATTTACCCCTTTCATACACTTTCAATAAATATGTGAGTTAGATTTAGACGCACCAGGGCCTATAATTACCTAGCCTCTAGTTCTTGAAATCCACATTTGAAAAAGTAGGGGTAATAATATAGCTAATTTGTGCCTATCAATAAATCTTGCCAATTTATATTACACATTGGTCCTTAATAATTATTGCAAGTGGGCTTTGCGATAGAATGAAACTACTTTCTTTAACAAAATAGCAGGAACTTCCATCAGGCCCTAGCTGCTGAAGCTCCATTTTTTAAATTCATTAATTTTGAGATGCTACAAAATATCAGCCTTCATTAATATTCTATGTCAGATAAATATTCAACTATTTTAGTTCCCTTACGCTATCATCATTATCTTCATTATCTATTCTTTACAGGGTGGAAGTTACTCTCTTATATCGTTCTGCCAAATAAAGTTTGCACAAATTTCCTAATTTTTTTTCAATCGCTTAATCTCCCTTTAAATCCTTAGAGGGCCAATTTTGCTATTCGTATTTTATTCATTCTTTTATCTTTTTCGCATATGTGGTATAATAGTTTTGGGGTTAGCTTGATAGTTTGATTGGGGGTTTTTTCTTTCCAATTCCCGTTTTTCATTTTCTTTTGATTGATAATTCTTAATTTTTTGTTCTGCATTTTATATCTTTACTTTGTTTTAGTTAGATACTTTTCATGGCATTTTTTGTTTTTTTCTTTTGCAAGACCTTTTTTCCACTTTCTGATTTTCTGGGAACAAGATCCTTCTGTCTCGTGGTATGCATGACTGATGTTTACTTTTCTTTTCTTCGGGTTAATATATTTATCCACTATCTTCTCTAATTAGTGTTTTATATAAATATAGCCTGTATATAATTTACCCTTATGTCATCACCTTACGGAAAATGTTATTCCCAAGCTTTGTTTGAATTCTTAATTTGATTTTTTTTTCAACCAAATTTTTATTATTTTTACATTGTTAGAAAGTTGGTATTTTCCATATCCATTCCCACTTTTTCATTTCTTGGCTTATCTCTGTTTTCACGTTGCTTTGGAATGGACTGTTAATTCTGATGGGGACCATTATGGTCTGGAAAATATTCGCATTTAAAATAAACTTATTCTTTCTTTAACATAAATTCATCTCGTTCCACAAAATACTAGGTCTTACTAAAAGTATTTTCCTTTCTTGGTTGGCAGGTGATTTATTTGTTGAATGTTGGATTTACAGTAGCATATCTAATAGCTTTTCGAATTGCCTCTTATCTTTCTGCACTTTACTATTACTCTATTTTATTTAATGTATAAATAAAACAAACCATCAAATCCATATTTCGTTCTTTCCAGTTCTACGGAAGGAAAGGTTGAAGTCTCCAGATAGGGAGAACTAGTCCCCAAGTCCTTCTGGATTTTTCTTAAACATAGATCCAATTTTCCTAATTTTTATTATTACAAGTCAAAAACTCTTAAGTATCTTAGGAAGGGTCCGGTCTATTATTATTCCTATAGTTCATTAAGTTTTCAGATTCAAAATTTCTACCGATAGTTTAGTTCAACATGTGGAGGTTTAACTATAAAATCTTTTTCTCATATTATTTTTACCTTGTTTTGGTTTTTTGTCTTTCCCCAATATTATTTGCGGGCTTCCCCCTTGATTCCTTATTTTTTCTATCTGATCTAACAATTAAAATTTGGGAAACCCTTTTATTTGATCATCATTCCCCAGGTCCTCTTGGGGAATACCAGTGGTTTCAACTTAGATTAATTCATTTATATCTATTTTCTTTTCAATTGGGTTTAGTTTCTTCATAAGTACTCTTATTTTTCTTTTTGAGTTACTCGTAACTAAACCCATGCCGCATTCAATCACTATGATGGTTTGCGCGTTTTTCTTTTCTCCTTCATTTAAATATTAGTAATAATAGGGGATTTTACCCATGTCTCTTTCCCTGTTCTGGTATGTTATGTTCTTTTTTTTCATTTCCAGAAAATTACTGACATTAAAAAATCCAAACCAAAACTTTTCCATAATATTTGATATTGATTTCATCCATAAAATTATTCATTTTGTGTCTGAATCTGCAATTTTTTCCGTATCTGCAATTTTCCATCTGGCATAATAAAATACAGACTTATCTCTTGAGTAAGAATCTTGGAGATGATGATTTGAAATTTTTTCGCTGACAACCCTCCTGCATATCTCGTTGGGGCTTGCTTTTTTTCTTTTACCTGATATTCTTTATTTCCTATCTGCTTTACTTTTGGTTTCTTTCTTTTATTTTGGAATTTATTTACTTGGATTGGTTTGTTTGATTTGATTATGGGAACTTACAAACCTTTTCGCTTCTTTTAGGATTTTTGCATATTTTGGATGCAGATCATCTGGCAATTCATCCCCATAGCCATCTAGGTATGCACAATTTACCATAATATTTCATAGATGTGGACAATACCATTAGGGATGTTTTGTTAGTAACATCTTTCTCCAAATCTAGCAATTCCCTCTTTTCAAAAGGTTTTTGCCAGGGACTTTGGCCTTTTTTGTCTATTTTTCCATCTTTCCCGTACATTGTGTAGATCTGGGTAGAGCCTCTTCAGGATTTTTCTGTTTGTGTTTTGTCATATCATAATTTATTTCTTCGTTGGTACGCTGCTTTAGTTGGCCTCATCATTAGTAACAAATGAGTTATCTCTGCATCCATACTTTTATCTTGGTTCTTTGTTTTCCCTTATTTTTTTTTTTCTTTTTCTTTTTTTTCCATTTCCAGTTTTGTCTTTACTTCTCTTCCATTTTCCGATTCCTTATTACTTCTTTTCTTCTTCTTCCTTCTTATTCCCGTCCTCTTCTTCGTTCACTTCCACAACTATTTGTACATTCAATCTTGATTTAATAACATTGTCTATCCATGATAGACACTTGTTGAGCAAAAAACAAAATTATTGTAATCTTTCTTCATAATTCTTGCATTACATTCAGCACACTGTGGATGGGAGTTGGGAATGTTGCACATTGCAGCACATTTATGATTAGGTTTTGTAGGATTAAACTATGCTATACCACCACCTTCACACAGTGTTTGCATGCTTTTGGCATTCTTTTTAATAATGCCATTAATTAGGATCATTCAACAAGGTTCACCTTATTGGGTAATACCAGGTTTACCACTTATATTCAGTTATATATATTTTTCTTTTCAATTTGGGTTAGTTCTTTCTAAAAGGTACTAATTTTAATTTTTCTTTTTGAGTTAACTCGTAACTAAACTAATGCGCAATTCAATCACTATGATGGTTGTTGCCGTGTTTTCTTCCTTCCAGTTTAAATTAGTTATGAGAATAGGGATTTTCCCATGTCTCTTTCCATGTTCTGGTATGTTGTTCTTTTTTTTGCATTTCCAGAAATTCTTTGAACATTAAAAAAATCCCAACTTTTCCATAATATTTGAGATTACCTTCATCATAATTACATTCATTTTGTGTCCTGAATCTGCAATAAATTTTTTCCAGGTATCTGACAAATTTCCTCTTGCCAATAATAAATAACAGTTATTATCTCTTGAGGTCAGAATATTGGAGCTGATGCTTTGAAATTTTTTGCTGGAACACCTCTTGCATATCTCGTTGGTTGGCTTGCTTGTTTTTCTTTTACCTTGATATTCTTTATTTCTCTCTTTATTTGTTCTTTCTTTGATTTTGGGATTTTATTGACTTGGATTGGTTGGTTGTTTTATTTGATTATGGAACTTACAACCTTTTGCTTATTTTAGGTTTTTGCATACTTTTTGGATGCAGATCTCTGCAACAATCCAGTCACCCCATAGCCATCTAGGGTATGCACATTTACCATATATTTCATAGAATGTGGGACCATTAACCTTAGGATGTTTGTAGTAACATCTGTTTCTCCAAAAAAAAAAAAAAAATCCTGCAAATTCCCTTCCTGTCTTTTACAAAAGGTTGCAGGACTTTTGCCATGGCTTTTTTTGTCTATTTTTCCTCTTTCCCGTCCATGTGTTAAGATCTGGGTAGGAGCCTCTTCCAGGATTTTGCTTGGTTTGGGTTGTCAATCATAATTTAATTTATTTGTTCGTTGGTATGCTGATTTATTGCCCTCATATGTAGGTAACAATGGAGTATCTCTGCATCCATTACCTTTTACAGTTCTTTGTTTTCCTTATTTGTTTTTTTCTATCATTTCAGTTTTGTTTAACTTCTCTTCCAATTTTCCTCCTTCTTCTTATTCTTCATTTCGTTCTTCTTCTTCCTCGTTTCCTCTTTTCTTCAGCCACAACTATTTGTACATTCAATCTTGATTTAAGAACATTGTCTATCCATGATAGGACATTGTGAGCAAAAATATTCTTGTATCTTTTCTCATATCTTGCAGTTACTATCAGCACAACTGTGGATGGGTGGGTTGGAATGTTGCATGCAGCACATTTTTCTGATTAGGTTTTGTGGACTTAAACTATGCTATAACCACACCGTTACACAGTTTGCATGCTTTTGGGCATTCTTTTTTTTCCTAATGGCATTAATTAGGAATTATTCAAGGTTCAAGGTTCCCTTATTCATTTTCTTTGTGCCTGGAAATATGTTCGGTTTATGTAATATTTTCTTTATGAGGTCCTCTTGACCACTTGGATTTTAGTTTGGAACTTCTTCAATTAATTTTTCAAGATGTTTTTCAGTTGATTTGTTCCCAGTTTGAAGGATTATTTATCCTTCTTAAGATATCTAATGAATGATTTTGTAGCTTCTTTTTGGTTAGGGACTGTTGCTGAATCTCAATCAGATGAGCAAATAGCCAGCTTCACCCTTCCTGCTAACCTCATCGTTATTGCGAATTTGCCAAGCAAGCGAAAATTTCGCCATTTCTTTCCCGCAGTTGGAACCTTACTGCCATCTTGTTCTGATGTTTACAGTTATTTCACTTGATAAAACTAAAGCTTAGAAGGACGCTTTATCCTACTATTGTTTTTCACACTAATCTTATTTCACCGATAAGTTCACGTAACACTTCTAGATATTCTCTAAAATTTCTAGAAGTATTGTTAAACTTGTGATGTCTGTTGATTAATCTTGACTTTTGCGAGGGCAATGTCTCACCAAGCAAGATGGATACTACGAGAGAGAGACAGGATTGAGAGAGGAGAGAGACGAGAAGAGCGAAGAGATGAGAGACAAAGGGCGGGGGGGGAAGGGGGTGGGGGGTTGGGGAAAAAAAGCTAGAATTGACAAAAAACAGGACGACTTCGACCTCCCGTGGCACTGCATGCCGCCGGTACAATTTTCATGAGGCTTAGCGCGAATGCGAAATTTAAAACGAGGGGCGATTCTATGAACCGTTAAGCAATAAACGGACATCTTGGGCCGGAACCTTTTCCTTCGTTTTCAGGGAAAAGTTGCTGAGTAATAACGGCTGGAATGACTTCATTCATTTTGCTTTTGGCTGTGACAGAGATTATTGTCGTGGCGACCCATTTTGTTGGAATTAGCCCGTCGTTTGGAACGTTCAAAATTGATTAAGCGATGTTAGGTTAAGGTTAAATGCCTGAATGGATTTTTAATGGATGGGGACTGATTCGCCGAGTTGTCCCTGGGCAATTAATTTTCAAAATTCCAGTTTTTGAAATTCATAATTCGTTATGGAATCAATTGAAGGATTTGTGAGAATGGGGGGAAGGGGGAAAGGTAACTTTGGAAAAGTAACGTCTTTTCAAGTTCTAAAGTAAATTGAAAGGATGCTGGGAAAGCTATTTTACAAAGCGGACTGGGAATTAATTTTGTATTACTTATTAAATGAAAATTCCAGACTTTA
>NC_087206.1:9883094-9888094 GCF_015104395.2 Macrobrachium nipponense
GCAAAAGATTCTTCTCTAGTTTATTGTAAATAAATTAACCTCCTTTATCATAGGACTAACGAATGCACATTCTCGCACAACATTCCTCTTCAACAGAAGACCAAAACTGAAACCCACCAACACACACACACAGACGAAACGTTCCCACGAATCGTAGCAACGTACTACTACGTCACAGTTGAAGCAATTAGTCAACAGGATTACCAAGCATTAAAGACGGAGCAATTTCCTTTCGTACTGAGGCCTTTTCCCTTCCTCGTCTCTCCTTCTCGGGTCCGAGGCGGATTCTAATCACGCTTCCTATGAAGCGGTCTGGGATAGGGGAAGGAATTCAGAGTTCTTCTTCTTCTCATCATCCATTCAATTTCCCCCGACGAGAGAGAGAGGAGAGAGAGAGAGAGAGAGAGAGAGAGAGAGACTCGAAGGGAAGTCCTTCTTCTTCTTCTTCTTCTTCTTCTTCATTGCTGTTACGCCAAAGCGATATCGTCGCCACTTGGGAAAAGATTGGAAGGGGGAACGCTAACCATTTTTTTTTTTTTTTTTTTTTTCATTTCTCTCGGAGGTTCATCTTCATATTGTGAGATGTTGGAAAATTGATACAAATAGCATCTCTTCCTTTTCTTGTAGCAGAGTAACAAAGAAGTGCTTTTTCTGTTTTTTTTTTTTATTTTTTTTATTTTTTTTTATTTTTTATTTATTTATTTTTTGTAGAAGAGTACTCAAGGCATATTATGAGCGGTTTCGCCTCTGAGTTTGATTATTAGACGAAAAATTACTTATTCATATCAATTAAATTAATAAATATAGAAAATAGTGACTTTGTGTAGCACAGGTAGGCTGGTCATTAAATGGGCTAAAGTGTAGATATGTTTTTCTAGATGGTATATGAATAATATCAAAAGAAAAACCCTAGTAAAAGTAAAATCCTCAGTGAGAGTATTTTCAAAAATTATATCTTTATCGGATGAAATTGTCGTAACTCACGAAAATTATAGTTAAGTGATGAAAGTGAGTTAATTCTATATTACTTAGAAGGTTAAGTCGAGATATTTAATTAATTAAATAGATTAGAAAACCAGAGAGCGTTATATAATTCTGAATTAAACTTTCTTAGGCGCTTGATATTGATAATAAAGTGTCTGATATATAAATGGAATAACTTTAATATTACATCCAGTTAAGTTTATCATCTTATATCTGAAAAGATCAGTAATAGAAATATTTATGTGCTTTTATCTTACTTAATGGTTACACAGAAAACCTTTTTATCTATTATAACCATTCTTGAATTACTGATACATTCATTACAGTAACGCCAAAGGCCTCATTAGAGAAGAGAGAGAGAGAGAGAGAGAGAGAGAGAGAGAGAGAGAGAGAGAGAGAGAGAGAGAGATGGGGAGGGTCTAGGAACACAAAGACAGATAAACAGAGAGAACATTTTAGCACAAAATGCATATATCTTTGAATGCAATTATCTTTAAAAGAGGAAAAAGAAAAGATCACTAATAAACGAAAGTTTACGAGGCGTTGAAATAAATTTCATATCAATCGAAAAAAAAAATGATCTTACAGTCCTTCAAGAAAGAAAAATTTTTTTGGACGAGAAAAGATCAAAGCCGACGACATGAAAGGATCATGATTGAATAAGTGTATTTGCAGAACCTTTACTTGGCAAATAACCATCTTTTGCCAGATGTTTGCAAAGGATTCCGACAGTAATTGGGATGACAATCCTCCAATTATTCTGACTTAACGCTACTAGATTCACTATATTTTGATTTATTGCGGTCGGCGCTTCTACATATAACATCTAATTCCATGTGCATTAGCTTGTTAGTAAGAAAGTGTGACTGATTCCAAGAAATCACGTCGAAACTTATTGATTGATTACTTTATCAGGTCTCTGCACACAAGACAACAGAATTATGTCGGATTAACATAATAAATATAATATATATATATAATATATATATATAGTTATATATACTATATATATATTATAATAGTATATATATATATATATATATATATATAGATAGATATATATATATATATATATACACACACACACACACACACATAGGATATATATATATATATATATATATATATATATATATATAGATAGTATATATATATATATATATATTTATATGGACGTTTTAAGTTTATTTCATTGCCCAAAGTTGATTGGTAATCTAATAAAAAATACTAAATAAGTTTAGTTTCTTATAAAAACAAAATCCTGTAGAAGGTTATCATACGTGTGACACAATGCAATCCAACTAACATCACCTCACATCAATCTTATTACTTACGGCTTCGTAAATCCAATTGCCTCAAAGTCAGGTTGGGTCACCTATCTAATCCGCCTGTGGAGCCGTTCGAATGTCCTTAACAATATTAATTGTGACATTATTTTTCCCATTTTCTAGACTGAAAGACAAAGTGGCTAAGATTGACAATAGCCGAAAATGCAATTGTATATCACAGTTTAAACATTTTTAATGTTACTGACTCATCGAGAGACAAAATATATAGCTGTCACCATCCCATATATAATTGCATATCACAAGTTAGTACTCTCATATAACATATAAAATAACTTTATCATCCACATAATTCCATCTATCAAAACCCGTCTTCTCTCTCCCTTTAAAGTCCTTCCTATCTCTCTCCTTCTTTATTTCCCACTTCTCAGTAAGGAAGAATACCTGCCTACAACTGGAAGCGCTTCTAGAGCCTATCGACCCACGAGGAAAGTGTTCATCACGGTGAAACGAAAAGAGTCGGCCTTCAAAAGGCATCATTGCAGATCCGTTTGGCATACCGGCATACCGCTCATTCCAGAAAGTGTTTCATTGTGGGGGAGAGAAACGGAAATTGAGAGAGAGAGAGAGAGAGAGAGAGAGAGAGAGAGAGAGAGAGAGACTTTAGAATTCAGAATTCTGTATTCAGTAATACTGAATACTGTCCTGACTGTATACCTTTGAAGAAGTAATCTGCAGTCCACTAAGGTGAAATCATTTATATCTCCCCCCGCCCCTTCCTCCACCCCCCCCCCCACTCTCTCTCTCTCTCCCTAAGTATATATATATATATATATATATATATATATATATATATATATATATATATATATATGTATATATATATATATATATATATATATATATATATATATGTATATATATATATATATTATATATATATATATATATACTTTGAGGAATTGTTATCAATGATCACCTTCTCTCTCAAGAACAAAACTTTAACCAAATAAAAAATAACAGCCACTCTTGTCGCATCTATTTTTGCCCTTGCTAATCTGTTATCGTAGCTCTCCGCGGCCCTAAACCAACTTCCACTCTCTCTCTCTCTCTCTCTCTCTCTCTCTCTCTCTCTCTCTTGACCAAGACACGAGTCAACAACAAACGCTGTCTGTTTCGGGGGTGTCTTTACGCTCCACTTCCTTCTTTTGTGTTCCCTTTTTTATGTTGGTTTGCCTTCTTTCAAAATGGAGGCTCATTCCTCTTGCGCATTCTGGCAATGTTTACGTCTAGTCTGCCTCTCGTAATTCTTCGCAGTGTAAACCGGGCTTTTAAATGCATTTCGACCCTTTTCCTTCTTTTCTGGATAGCGGTTATTATTGTCCTGGTTACACGAGGTTTTTGCCTAATGCAAAACACGGAGCAATGTTTGCGTGCATGTTTTAACGATTGCTTGTTCGTCTGAGAGAAAAATATGCCAGTCATGCAAAGAGTTTAAGATTATTTTTGCAATGACTCACAGAACAAAGCTTTTAAAATATTTATAAAAAAAAATTTCCTGGGAAATTTCGTATTCTGCAATGTTTAATGACCTCATTTTTTTGTTATTTGCCCAATAGTCTTCTCGTTCGTCTGTATGAACATCACTTTCATATTCAAAGACAAAAACAAATAAAAATTCACGTCCCAAATATAAATGGAGAATTAGGCCATCGACCCTGTAACCTGGCATATATCTCCCAAGTTATTTAAATTTCACGACAGAAAATGGAACACTTAGACACACACACATACTGTATGTATGTATGTATGTAAAGATATATAATATATATAATACACACATACATACCCTTAATATGCTAACAAACAACCTTCCATTCCTCTATCATTTTTTTTTTTTTTTTTTTTTTTTTTTTTTTTTTTTTTTTTTTTACGACCAACAACGACTTCATTCCTCTTCCTCATGAGCTGACATGCTGCATTCCACCACTGACTAAATGCGTCTCCTCCTCTCTCATTTGAATTTCTCTTCTTTTTTATTCCAAATTCTCTCTGTTTTATCTTTGTGCCTCTTCTCAATTTTTCCCCTCGGTTGTTCTGTCCCTTCTTATTCTCGTTTTAAGCCGGCGACAGTATCCTTCATCCTTTGTTGTTGTTGTTGTTTTTATTCATTTAAACAATAGAGCGGCGTTTTGTTTTTCGTGGACTCTTTGATTTGCAAGACGTTTATTTTCGCTCTTTCTTTTAACTCTATTTTCGACGCTTTTATGAGCATCAGATCGGATTAGTTCCCTGTTATCCGAATTCTTTTCTTTATTCCACTTCCCGTCTCAATTTTTCACAGTTTAATTTCTTTTTAATTTTTGTTTCGCTTTTGTTTTTCCTAACAACAAATCGTTATCAATTCGTTCTGACACTGGTATTCGTTATCCGCTTTTTTTCCCAATTCATCTTTATCCTTTTCAGATCCTTTACTTTTAACATATTTGGTCATCTCCCCCTTTTATGTATATATTTTTTAAAATTAATACTATCAGTCAAAACAGAAAGAAATATTCCGTATTTATTACATCTGCTCATAAATAGGTAAACCATTACAGTAATGTTTCAGTCCTTATCTAAAATTGTAATATATGTTTTTTTTAATATTAAGTTTATTGATTATTTGTTGTTCTCTATATTTCCTTTAAGTATTTAGTCGTTAATTTCTCGAATCTCAAAATATTTAGA
>NC_087206.1:9890594-9915582 GCF_015104395.2 Macrobrachium nipponense
TGTAGTTATTTTTACTTAAACACAATGACACAGAATTTTGGCCCAGGCCAAGAACTAGGACCTATGAGGTCATTAAGCGCTGAAAGGGAAATTAAGAGCAGAAAGGTTTGACAGGTGTAACGGGAGGAAAACCTCAAAGCAGTTGCAGTATGGAAGTGAGTGTTAGGAGAGGGTGAATAGCAAGATGGAAGAGATGAGAATGTGAACGGAGGTATAAGAAGTAAAATAGGGAATGAAAGGGACTTGCAGCCAGTGGGACTGAAGGAGGTCGCAAAAAAAAAAAAAAACTGCAAAGAAACCTTAAGTAATACCTACAGTGTTCACCGCATGAGGTATATGGACGCACTACCCCCCCTACGGGTACTACAGTATACACAAAACAACGAAAAAAAAAAACTTGTTCAAATACGCGTTTTTAAGAAAGATAATGTGGACATATATTTAAAAAATAAATAAATTACACAAATAAAATTCAGCTCGAAATCACTATCAGATGCTATTTATAGAAATCATTGATTCCTTCAATAAAAGTAAAATAAATCATGCTGAATCTCTTGACACAACGTTTGTGCTTTTATGTTAAAATGTTTCGAGAGACAAAAATTAATAATTTATAAAAATATATTGCATTTATTCTCTTTCACCGGGTTATATAATTACTTTAATAATTGTGCAATATCGACCAAACTCAAATAGCTAACGAGAACGATGGTAGTTAATTTCTTATGGATGTCATCCTAATTCACAACGTAGGACACTATGCAGTCGAATAGAAACATTATCCCGTCCACAGAGATTTCCTTCCTAAGTGTGTATGGGCATTACTTACTTTTCCAATAGAAAATATCCAATACACGCCCTGACGAAAAACAACTTGGGCACGTTTGGTATTTATGAGAAAGGTTTTTTATTTCGATTTTAACCTTACCTATTTTGAATTTGAATGATTGCCAACGAGAAATGCACGAAAACAGGAGGGGTGAAAAACTTAACTGGGTCCCACAAAAGTACCGATGAAAAAAAGAAAAGAAAAAAAAAAGCCGACCCAAACGTTCCAAACCCCAACATGAAATGGCGGTTCAGCCGGGATTTGCATACATATAAAGGAATTTTCCATTCAAATCCTTTCATTGGTCAACATACAGTCAAAAATATCAATGTGTGGCCGACGGCGTACGGGGGAAATATTTACAATGTAAAATAAGAATATTGTTTACTTAAAATGCAGAGTCGAGGTTATCGTGAAAAACTGGGGCGGTTTTGTTTTTTGTTCTTTTCTAATCAATAATAACGATAAATTGGAAGTTCAAAACCCAGAGTTCTACCTAGCACTCTGGAAGAGAAGCAACATCGTTCAGATATTCGAAAATCTTGGTTTTCGCATTTTTTAAATGTAATTTATCAAGATAATTAAATATTTTTAATTTCCAGACGGGTGTTTACAGGCATCCATTCATGTAGTCTACCAACTAACTCTCCCTTTCAAAAGCACCTGACACCGAACACGGCAATTCTAAAACTCCGTTTGTATTGAGGGGAGCCAAACAGAGAAACAAACAAACAAAACAACAGGAAACCCAATTCCATATGACTGGGCAAACACGCCATAAGGGTACATTCAACTGTACCGTCGTGTTGCAAACGTTGTTAACAAGACTAAGAGATAAACGTTGCCATTCTAGAGGCACGCAACGTTTTTTGACGTGGTATCGACAGCTGGTCTTTGAGAACTGGATGGCCTTGGTATGTGTAAATTGCAGTACCCCTGTTTTGGGTAGGTCTACTCATTCTTCAGGTGTGTTGGATTCCAGGTACGTATTTTCCTTTGCGATGCCGACATGTCATTTATAATTATTTCCATGTTTATATCGGTCTGCTTAGTAAGGGACGAGATGTCGTAAGGCCGCCCAGCGGTACTCCATTCTTTCATTTTCGTTTGTGGATTTTGTCTTTATTTATATATTCATCACGTTCAATATTTTCGTGATCCAGTTATATACACACACGCACACACACACACACACACACACACACACATATATATATATATATATATATATATATATATATATATATATATATATAGTATATATATACTTATATATATATATACATATATATATATATATATATATATATATATATATATATATATATGTGCATGGCTTTTCTATCTTAATCGATACTAAAGCAAACTATCGTCTAATATCTAATTCACGACATCATGTAGGAAGACAGGCAGATATATACTTGTGAAATATAAACTCGCAAACAATACTTCTGATATCACAAAAATACTGAGTTATTTGTGTAATTTCAGACAACAACCTACCCTAACAACAACAAAAATAAATAAATAAATAAATAAAAATCAGACACCTAAAAGTACCGGCTATGTTGTTCACCCTGGTATGGCGTAACATGGAAAAAGCTACCAAAAAATAAGATAAAATAAAAATGAAAGGTTAACATCATTAGAGGGGGAAAAAGCTAGCGCGAAAAATAGGACAGACGTCTGACCCGGATCACATTATGTCAACATCCTGTCACGTGACGTAAGAGCAACGAATCAGCTGTAGTAATATATTAGGGACGATAATTATGAAATTTATGACTGTGGAATTACAGAAGGGAATTTTGTCAGGTTTGTAGTCAGTCTTCATTTTGAGGCATTTAAAGAGGAATCAGGATATATTATAGAAACAAAGAGAAGTTGAGAACACAGAACCTTCTTATGGAGAATTATCACTCTGTACTTTTTAGCTGAAGACAATTTTGACGTATAAATTTAAGTGACGAATCCTGTTCTGTCTCCATTTTATTCTCTCTCTCTCTCTCTTTCTCTATTTCGTTCCACGTCTCATTCTTTCTCCGAAGAAAGGAAATCAACGTAAGAAGACGCAGAATAAGAACTGCATTTGCAATAATGACTTTTATTGCAGGACTGTTCTTTACAAAACACTCCGATTGCAAAGTGATACTTCGAAAGGATGTCTTGTCTATTGTCATCCGATTTCTTATTTTCTACTGCTGCTTTCTCTCCTTTCTCTCTCGTCCCGTTCCTTCCTCAGTAGCTGCCAACTTTCTAATATAATGCATTTTGACGACTTTTAACAACATCCACTTGGCTATACTTCGCACTTTCCTCCTTTCTCCAACTTTCTCTGTCGCTACAAAACCTCATATCTCTCCAACACGACTTCCTTACCCCCCCCCCCCCCCCCCTCCCCCCCCCCCCCCCCCCCCCCCCTGCTGTTCCTTCGCATCTCAGCCTCTCACTGGAGACAATGGGACACACTGAGAGTACCAGACAGGACACAAACGCCTTTGTAATAACCTCTTTCATCATCGTTCTCTCCGTAAGGCGCCGGTACGTAATAATACACACTTTGGGCGCACCGCTCGATAGCCAATAGTAGTGACAGTTGCAGATGTACCACTCACAAATGCACCTGCTCATAGCTTACACGAGAGAGAGAGAGAGAGAGAGAGAGAGAGAGAGAGAGTATGTATATCTTAGTTTTACCAGACCACTGAGCTGATTAACAGCTCTCCTTGGGTTGGCCCGAACGATTAGATTTTTATTTTACGTGGTCTAGGAACCAATTGGTTTCTTAGCAATGGGACCTACAGCTTATGGTGGAATCCGAACCACATTGTATCGAGAAATGGATTTCTAATCACCAAATGTAAATTTCTCTGATATCGCGCTGGCGGTGGCGGGAAGCGAACTCGGACTACCAGACTGATAGTCGAGTATGGAGAGAGAGAGAGAGAGAGAGAGAGAGAGAGAGAGAGAGAGAGAGAGAGAGAAATTGAATAAGGTAATCGGTTTCCCGTTATAGTTTATGATATCTTCAATAACTTAGTGTCAACTACCGTCTAAAAACAAACAAATAATATTAGCAAATGACCTTCCATCATTTAACCACCTTTTTTAAAGGGCTTTTATCCAGATGAATGAAAATAACCTCTCTTATCTAGAACTTTATTGGTAGTAAAGCATAAACGGTGCCTGCCCCGTCAAAAAAAAAAAAAAAAAAAAAAAAAAAAAAAAAAAGAAAAAAAAAAAAAAAAAAAAAAAAAAAAAAAAAAAAAGGACGACCTTTCCATAACTACCTCTTTTTAGAGGTACCGTCTACTCATTAGGGAATATATGTTCACTTGCTGGAAATAACCCTTTCGTGACGGAGAACATGAGGATATTATTCATAGTCTGTCACTTCGTCACCTAATCCTCAGCCGTTGGATAACATTGAATCTCTTCATTACTAGCGAATGACGTATATATATCACTTTCTCATGCTTAGCATGGATGTATGGGCTCATGTACTTTATTTTCTCGTGTGGTTTTATGTTTATATTCTATCGCGTTTGTATCTGATATGCTATATATACAGATAAAGTATTTTTCTAATAACGCACTCGGTTTTTTGATAAAGGAAGGATATACATATACTGTTATGAACTTAAGAATTGATTATATTCATCCAGGGTTCTTTTTACAGACTGACTCAGTGCCAAATACCAGGCAAGAAACCAGCAGCGACACAAAATCCACAAGCAAAATAACTCTCAAAGAGGGATACCAAAAAACACTGAATCAAACTTAACAATAAATTTAATTAACAAAAATAGTCTTAAATTACAAAAGTAGTCCCTCGAAAAGCTTTCTTAGGAACTGGAAAAACACATACGCTACTTTACAATAATAACACTCGAACCATCACGCGCCTACCTAACTTTTATACCTCAGTCGAAGAGAAAGAAAGGTGTAGGAGGCAGAAAAACACACTTTCCCTAGCATACGATAGTTGGAGTTGCAGAGTGAAGTAAACCTTAAACCTAATCAATTTTACAATAATTATTAAACCATAATACACCTTATAATATATGTCCTAAATTGACGATAATATACACTGAAGAGGTAATGAAGAATAGCCGAAGAATCCTCAAAGACCACACCGAATTCGTAATCAAAGATTATAAACGCATCAACAGCGATGTCCTACTCCGGATCACTAGGGGTGTTCTTGCACCGAGGGGATCACCAGGGCAACGTAAATTGTATATTATGTAAGCAGACGGGGGAAGAACATATACGGTCCGCTTACCGTTCTTCGCCACTAGAAGGCCTCCTGACGACTCCAGGAGGTCAAACACACGGCAACAGCCAGCAGCAGTGGCAAGCAGCAGCACAAAAGCAACAGCAATGCTTATAAGTGAGGCTAAAATTCATTAGCAGGAGCCTCTCAAATTCAATGGTAGCTGCAAGATCAGGAACAAATATCTTCCGATAATTAAGCCGTGAAAAAAAAAAGGCTGCAAGACCTCCTCTGTTGGGGAGCCGATACTCTCTCTGCCCCGCTGCCCAAAACGGCACTCCATGTAAAAGGGAGAGAGAGCGAAAGCATAACCACGTAATGGGGCAGTTCGACAAGCGAAGCACTGAAGACGGGTAGTCCGCTCACAAAACATGAAAGGCAAAAAAAAAAATATGGTGAATAAACACTATACAAATGAACACAAACAAGACCTTGGCCGGGGATAAAAAATGTTTCAAGAGAACCTTTCGTGACTTAATTAAAACAAATGACATAAACCACGAACAAAATATTTAAAGTAATTATGGACAAGAAGGAAAAAAAATAATTTATTATTTTTTTTTTTATAAAGGTAACTCCTAGCCAATATTAAAGTAATTTGTAATGCAAGCAAAAATATGAGCATTGTGCTTTAAAAGCAAAATAGGAAAAAATATATCTAGTAAAATTTTCATTTCAGTCATACAAAAGTAAATGCAGATATCAAAAACAAATATTTCATAAACCCAAAACCACTATCCTTAAACATTACTAATATAAACTCTTAAGATTATATGTAAATAATGTGAACCTTAAACTTATATTAAGAAATCTTCCCAACACCTGACGAAAAAAAAAACAATTGCTCAAATGGGATTGATGCAGAATCCTTTACCCTGACACAACTACTCTTGGATAGCCACAACATCCTTTTCATTACCGAATGTCCTAGAAAGAACATCAGGGACTACGTTGTCTTTTTCCAGCCACGTGACAAAAATAGAAAGTATATTCTTGGAGTAAAAGACTCCAGCGCAAAATACGTTGATTTTTATCTTTAAATTTATTAATAAAATTAAGGGATATGATCTGTTAAAGACCTTTATTGGACATACTGAGAAGAATAAATACACTTCAAAATGTATGATGGCTTTCACTAAGCATAAAGCCTCTTTCTCAATTGTTGAGTAACGTCTCTCTGCCGGTAACAACTTGGAAAAGCAGGCGACTGGATGCGAGGTGCCATTTTCACCCTCCTGCAGCAAGACAGCACCTAAACCGGTGTCACTGCATCTGTAGCCCAAACAAAAAGGCAAGGAAAAATCGGGAGAACGTAACAAAGGATAGGTTATTAAAGTACCTTTCAATTTTTCAAATGCATCCTGACACTCGTTATTCCACATAAATTTTACATCTTCTTTAAACAAATTTGTTAAGGGATTAGCAAAGATCAGAAAAATTCTTAATAAACTTTTCTATAATAACCAACTAGACCCAAAAATCTACGAATACCTCTCTTGTTTCGAGGAGCTGGGAAGGCTGTAACTGCCTCAACATTCGCTCTCTTAGGAGCGATCTTACCCAAGCCAATTTCATGTCCTAAATAAACCACCTTCGCTTGAGCAAAATCACTCTTCTTTAAATTTATCACCAGACCAGCCCTCCTCAGCACCTCGAATAGCGCTCTTATCCTCTTAAGATGAGTTTCCTCCCAATCGTCACTGTAAATCACAAGGTCGTCAATATATACCACACAACCCTCCAGTTCACAGGTAATGAAGTTCATCAGCCTCTGGAAGGTAGCGGCGGCATTTTTCATGCCAAAAGGCATCACCTCACATTCATAGAGGCCGTCACCCGTCACAAAGGCCGATATTTTCCTTGCCCGGGGTGCAAGACCGACCTGCCAATATCCTTTTAAACAGGTCAAATTTACTAATATAACGGGCAGATCCCACTCTATCTATACAGTCCTTCCACCCTGGGCAAAGGGAAAGAGTACCGTTTTTGTTTACAGAGTTGACCTTGCGGTAGTCAAAACATCATCCTAGGCTGACCATCCTCCTTCTTGACCAAAACTACAGGGGAGCTCCAAGGACTGCAGCTCGGTTTAATGAGGTTATGGTCTAGCATGTATTTAACTTCCTTCCTGACTATTTCTCTCTTGAGGGGGTTCAGTCTATATGGACATTGCTTAATAGGCTGAGCCTCCCCAACGTCAACGTCGTGCTGTAAAATATGGGTCCTACCAGGTGCATCCTGAAAGAGATCTTTATATTCGTTAATTAAATTAATTAGAGGTGCAGCTTTTTCTGCATCTAAGTGCTGAAATTTAGTATTCAGATTATTTAAAACATCAGAATTATTTTCCAAACCACTTGGGCTAACAGCAAATTTATCGCCCATAAACTGTTCATTTTCTACACTAACTACAGAAATAGGTACTACAGATTCTTCTACAGACCTGTCAATAAAAGATTTTATCATATTAACATGGCAAATACGGGTTTTTCTTCTCCTATCAGGAGTTTCAATCAGGTAATTTACGTTGTTAATTTTCTTCAGAACCTTCCACGGACCTGAGAATTCCGCTTTCAGGGGATTACCAGGCATAGGAAGTAAAACCAACACCTTGTCACCTACATTAAATAGTCTATCTCGTGTTTAACGTCATACTTCAATTTCATCGAGGCCTGGGCTTTCGCCAATGTTCCTGAGCAAAAGACCGTGCTCTAAGCAATTTCTCCTGCAAATCTGAAAAATAATCCAATACATTAATTTCGGGAGTCTCTCCCTCCCAGTGTTCTCTCACTACATCTAATGGGCCTCGAACACAGTGACCAAAAATAAGCTGAAAGGAGAGAGACCCACTGACTCATTGGGGATCGATCGTATTGCAAACAATGCGTAAGGTAATTCCTTATCCCAATCATTCCCAGTCTCTAAACAAAATTTTTTCAACACAGACTTCAAGGTTTGGTGAACCTTTCCACCTGGCCTTGGCTTTCCGGGTGATACGGTGCAGACTTCACGTGTTTTAATACCAAACTCGTTCATTTTCTTTTCAAAATACCTACTCGTGAAATTAGTGCCACAGTCAACTCTGAATTACCTTAGGAAACCAAATCTGGTAAAGAAACCAAACCAACACTTCAAACCACCATTTTCGGACCGTATACTCCTCATGGGATTGCCTCAGGGAAGCGAGACATTCTATCAACAATAGACAATATATATTCATTCCCACCGCGCGTCCGCGGCAGGGGACCCACTACGTCAATTATCACTTCCCGAAAGGGTTCGCCCACGGAGGTATAGGAATTAAGGGAGCCTTGGTATTTTCTGGTTAGGTTTCCCCACCAACTGGCACACATCACAGGATAATACGTGTCTCTTAATGTCCTGACGCATCCCAGGCCAAAAGAAATGTTCAGCAACCTTCTGAAAGGTTTTCCTAACACCAAAATGTCCCGCACAAATCATTTTCATGTGCTAAATACATCAATTTTATTCCGGTACCTTTCCGGGACAACCAATTGTCTGCACGACTCTACCTGGTGGGCAGGTGCATTAGCCGACCTGCTCAACCTGTAGAGCAAAACCTCTCTCTTTGACGAATACTGGTTTCGTCAAATCCTCGGGATTGCCGAGTTTCTAAATTAGAAAACTCCTTACTCTGTGCTATTTTGAACGCCTTAGCGTCCCCAGTTTAACGTCATCCCAATTAATGATTTTATTATTACTACTACCAGTCCTCATGTTCAGTCATTTGTCTGTCTACTTTATATAAATCTAAGTCCAACATCCTCGAGATCCATCTCCCGAGCTCTAGATCGGGTTACTACAGAGACAGGCTTTATAAAAATTAGTTCAATATCATCGCCTTCACAAGTCACATTCAGGAGAGTCAAAATTGGACATATATTATCAATTGCATCTTCACCTTCAGCCAAATCATTCCCTAAGAGGAGGTGGAATACCGGGAACCTGGCAAACTGTCTACCACAGCCAGTTTAGCAGTCCCTTTTTATACTTGGTGTGAATATTAAACTTCTCTAAAGGACAAGACGTAATAGAGTTCGGGAAACCACCCAACACCACAAAATTCATCGTTGGAAAATACAAAATCCATTGGAACAGCAGTTTTTAATATGAGAGACTGTGCTGCTCCAGAGTCCCGTAATACCTTTAAACAAACCTTTGTTTTTTCATTGTTACCAACAAACACAGACCCGTCAGAAATATACCTCTTAAATTTTAGTCACTTTTCCTGTTCCATACTTTGCTTTAAGTTTTCTGTTTTTTCAGCTACAACAATGTTTACTGGATTAGACCTCCTCTCCTGAAAGTTTTTCCAAACCGTAACAATTAGCCTTAACGTGCCCCCTCTTGTGGCACCAATAACACTTCACACTACTACTACTACTAGTACCAAAATTTCTACCACTACTACCACCACCATTAACCGATCTACGACTGTTTACGAACTACGCGAGCCGCTTACGCTTCTGTCTTGATTAGAATACTTTTTCTGACTCGTCATTATTTGACCTTTAATGTTCCTCTAGAAGACTGACGATTATTACTACTGTATTATATTTCATGGGGGAGAACCTATCCTGATTAATCCTTTTCCTAAGGGGTTCCTCCCGATGGGTAAGTGCATACTCGTCGGAAGCACTGCTATTTCCTGATGGAGTCGAGCTTCAACTCCTCCAAATGAATTCGCAAGTCACGACTCACGTTCCTCTTAAATTCCTCTGCCAGAAGGAGCTCTTTCAGTTTACAAAATTGTCTACTTCTTTTGATTTCAGCCAGTCATCGAGAAACTGAACTTTCTTTCTAGCAAACTCAACATAGGTGACGTCAAGATCCTTCCGCAGATTACGAAACTTCTGCCTGTATGCTTCAGGCACCAAATCATAAGCTTTCAACACAATACTTTTAACGGTTGTCGTAATCCGCGAGAGATCGTCATTAAGATTATTATAAACCCTTTGAGCTTTGCCCACCAAACGACTGAACTAATGTTGTCCACATATCCTTTGGCCAAGCAAGCTTCTTAGCATTTTCTCAAATGACACAAAAAAACTCATTAACCTCCTCCTCGGAAAAGTGTGGTACCAGTTTTAAAACGCAGCGAACATATTAAACCTTGTTTCATCAACACTTTGAATTATTATAACTACCATTCTTTCCCTGATTCACTTAATCTGTAATTTAAGCACCTCAATTTCATGCTCTCTTTCTTTTGCCCTTTCATCGGCTCTAAGTGGAGAGCTTTAAACTCCAGTTCCTTCATCTTGGTTTTTTCTCTCAAAATTTCCATGGTCATCACCACTACAATAGGATTTTTCTTTACCTCCACCTCCAGTTCCTCTATCTCCTCAGGCTTACTCTCATCCAGCCTACCTACTTTCCAGAAACATCCTTCCTATCAAGTCTCTCTCTATATATCTTCGCCCGGCTTCAAGACCTCAAATAACAACGGTCCCTTCTTAACCTCAGTGGCCAAACTTAAATCCAAGAACTCTGCAATCAACCACAATTGATCCCTTTTTAGTTCAAACAGATCCTCTTCCCAGTTAGGACTAGCCAGAAAGTTCGCTACCTCAGCTTCTTCACTCTCAAAATAATGCATCCTGAATTAATTAAATAGAAATAATCACTCTAAATACGTTCAGTGGCTTGACCACCCCACCCCTCCGAGAGCCGTTTACAGTTGAAAATTATGCCGCTAAACTGATCCTGGCTAAAAAGGTCGCAAATTATGTTATGAACTTAAGATTGATTATATTCATCCAGGGTTCTTTTTCCAGACTGACTCAGTGCCAAAATACCAGGCAAGAACCAGCAGCGACACAAAATCCACAAAAAGCAAAATAACTCTCAAGAGGGATACAAAAACACTGAATCAAACTTAACAATAAATTTAATTAACAAAAATAGTCTTAATTACAAAAAGTAGTCCTCGAAAAGCTTTCTTAGGAACTGGAAAAAACACATACGCTACTTTACAATAATAACACTCGAACCATCACGCGCCTACCTAACTTTTATACCTCAGTCGAAGAGAAAGAAAGGTGTAGGAGGCAGAAAAAACACACTTTCCCTAGCATACGATAGTTGGAGTTGCAGAGTGAAGTAAACCTTAAACCTAATCAATTTTACAATAATTATTAACCATAATACACCTTATAATAATATGTCCTAAATTGACGATAATATACACTGAAGAGGTAATGAAGAAATAGCCGAAGAATCCTCAAAGACCACACCGAATTCGTAATCAAAGATTATAACGCATCAACAGCGATTGTCCTACTCCGGATCACTAGGGGTGTTCTTGCACCGAGGGGATCACCAGGGCAACGTAAATTGTATATTATGTAAGCAGACGGGGAAGAACATATACGGTCCGCTTACCGTTCTTCGCCACTAGAAGGCCTCCTGACGACTCCAGGTAGGTCAAACACACGGCAACAGCCAGCAGCAGTGGCAAGCAGCAGCACAAAAGCAACAGCAATGCTTATAAGTGAGGCTAAAATTCATTAGCAGGAGCCTCTCAAATTCAATGGTAGCTGCAAGATCAGGAACAAATATCTTCCGATAATTAAGCCGTGAAAAAAAAGGCTGCAAGACCTCCTCTGTTGGGGAGCCGATACTCTCTCTGCGCCCTGCCCAAAAACGCACTCCAGTAAAGGGAGAGAGAGCGAAAGCATAACCACGTAATGGGGCAGTTCGACAAGCGAAGCACTGAAGACGGGTAGTCCGCTCCACAAAACAGAAAGGCAAAAAAAAAAATATGGGTGAATACTATACAAATGAACCCAAACAAGACTCGGCCGGGGATAAAAGAATGTTTCAAGAGAACTTTTCGTGACTTAATTAAAACAAATGACATAAACCACGAACAAAATATTTAAAGTAATTATGGATTACAATACATATACATACAATACACATACACACACACACACACACACACACATATATATATATATATATATATATATATATATATATATATATATATATATATATATATATATATATAGATAGATAGATGATATATAGATAACATATATATATATATATATATATATATATATATATATTGATAGATATATATAGATAGTAAGTATACTATATCTATATATACTATATATACTATATATATATATATATATATATATATATATATATATATATTATATATATATATATATCTATATATATCTATCTATATCTATATATATATATATATATATATATATATATATATATATATATATATACATATATAGTATTTATCTCTTTATCATATTTTATTCCCTTATCTGTGCAAATCCTCTGATCTGCACAGAAGTATCTTGCATAAGATTTAACCATCTTTATTGTAAACGAAACAATAAGAACTATATTCAATATATATAAAGAATTACCATTAAAAAACAACTGAACGAACAAGCACAGGCTACCGTTAATTGATATCAATCTTCTTAAATGTTCAATCAACCTGTGTGAATATTCGGTAATATTCAATGCTATTTCACCTCTCTCCACAAGTTCCATTTGATGCGAAGAGTTCGTTAATAGTCCGTCATGGTTAAGGTATAATAAGAAGGCGTCACCCGACCTACAGCTTACACGGGGCGCGTGCTAAAATCTACGGTCAAACAGAGCGTTGTTTCACCAACGAAAATTAAATTGAATAAGCTATATTTTATTAGAACAATGTTTCTCTGTACTGTTCAACATACACATTACTTACTTTTTACATTTCCAAACTAATAAATAATTCACAAATATCCTATACAAAAATTCCTGTATCTTTAACTCAACGCGAAACGCGTTTTTCAGACCTTTTCATGCTCTTCTTCAGGGCTTTCCTACCTACCCAATAAGAACAACAACAACAATAAGTAGTTTGCAGACATACTCCCCGAGTAAGCGAAAATGAAAAACTTGTTTGCATATTAGGTAATATAAGTACTATTTCACCTCTCTCCACAATTTTCGTTTGATACGATGAGTGTGTGTGAATAGCAAAGAAAAAAAAAAAAGACTATTCAGTAAATAATTGTATTTGTATCAAAGGAATATTCTCCAATTCATGAGAGTGGTGGAATTAATTATTCATGCCGTTGGTACCTATTCAACTGAGAGGGAAAACGTTAAATTAAATGTTCAGAGCAAACGTTTATTATGAGTTTTCCAATTACGGATATGGACAATTCCGAATTCTGGAAACGAAAGTTTGTTTTTATATATAGTGGGATTGTACTATGAATGCCTACTGTAAATACACAATAATTTCCAGTACTATGATGGAAACTCAAGCATTACCACACTTACATATTTTGAAACCCCATCATTACCATACTTACATGTTTTGAAAACCCAGCATTACTACACATACATGTTTGAAACCCCAGAATTACCACACTTACATGTTTTGCAACCCCAGCATTACCACACTTACATGTTTAATGTCCAAAACCAATGCAGGATGTTGAAAATCTCGGTACTTTCAAAATGAATACATCTTTTATGAAGGATAGTAGTGAACGATAAAATAATAAGGTAAAATCTGTTTCCCCAGAGAGTTGTAATCGGTGGATCAGAGGTGGTAAAACAATCTAATCTGCTTGTACTCTTTCGGGGTGACACCTCAAATTTGCATGATTCAACAAAGTGCGGGTTTTAATTACCAATCAATGGCATGACCCAAATTGTGATTATTTAGGAGACTTATCGTGCAATTACATTTATGAATTATAAATGGCAACGGGTTTTAAACTGAATTACTGGAATTATTATTATTATTATTATTATTATTATTATTATTATTATTATTATTATTATTATTATTATTATTATTATTAATTCAGTTAAAAACCCCTTGATTTTCATATTTCATAAGGAATATAATTGCACGATAAGTCTCCCTGAATGGTCAATATTATTATTATTATTATTATTATTATTATTATTATTATTATTATTATTATTATTATTATTATTATTCAGGTGATGAAATTATTCATACGGTACAAGTCTACTGAGGCCACTGACTAGCAATTCAAGCTTCCAGAGAGTATGGTTCTCATTAGCAAAATGCAACTAAAGGTAATTGGAAAAACAAAGGGCCAAGATCACTTAAAAAGAAAAAAAATGATCAAAGAATTTACAGAAAACGCTGATTTTCTATTATGTTTGTACATTTCCAAGTCCTTTTTATTTATTTATTGCAATGAATTCTATTATGATTTATTCTGGTAATATTTCGTATAAAAGTTTTTTTCTTGAAAAAAAAAATTATTCCATTTATAGGGTCTAGATGACTGAGTAATTTATCTCAATAACCGTACAAGTCATTTTTCTGTTTATGGACTTTGTATAAAACACACATAAAAAATCAACATTGTACCTAAGTTCCTTTTTTTCTTTTAAACGTCCATAATAAATCCCGTTAAAAAAAGCAATTAAAACTTCCCACCGAATTCCTTTTTTTTCTTTGAGCAATGATAGGGGGAAATGAAAAGTATCTTCCAGGCAGACTCTTAATTCCCTTTCAACCTTCCCCTTTCCAGGATTTCAGGGGAGGACGTGATACGAATTTGCTCAAAATTCGAGACCAAAAGAAAAATTAAACGCCAGAAAATATCTGCGAGTCTAATTCAGGCCGTAACGTAATTATAAACAAGGGTGAGTTTCTGAATATCTTTCTTTTCTACTGGTAAATGGAATGAAATGAATAGAATGAAAGCTAGAAAAAATAAAATAAATTAAAACATGAACAGTTCACAAACTTACACTGCAGAATAAAATTAATTAAATCAGCAAGGGTGAGAATAAAAAGATTTTCAGGTTGTAATTCGAATAACCGAAAGAGAATCAGAAGAAAGCGGTAAAAGAAAGCAATTATAAACAAGAACAACCTGTGACATCTGAAATCAAGTAAATTAAATATCTAATGAAGAAAAGATAGAAAATACTAAGTGTTAAAAAGAGGATTAAAAAAATGTTAGGGATGAATAAACAGCAAAAAACGTGAGCTCTCAAATAGAGTACATTAATATCTTAAGTAGAATATATAAAAAATATTAAAATGTTTAAGAGTAGCGCATTTGAAAGGGTGAGAGAAAAAAAAAAGTTTTCCAGGTTAATATTGAAATAAAACAAACATAAATATAATAATAAAAAACCAATACAAGACAGGAATATCAAACAAGAAAAACACTGACGCATCTGGAATCAAATACATTAAATCTCTTATGGAGAAAAGTAAACAAGATAAGGAAAGAGAAAATTCAAGAGCAGTATTAACAAGTATAAATTTTATAAGAAACGATAAAAGAATGGGAATGTAAAGTAAACAAGAAAAGAAAATATCACATCTGAGATCACGTACAATGCACATCTCTTGTGGAGAAGAATAAACATAAATCAATAAATAAATAACTAAATAAATGAATAGGATATAGAAAGTTGAAGAGCAGGAATAATAGGAGGCGCTCAAACGAAGGATGGCAGGAGAATTGTCGTTTAAGTGGTAGGATTTGAGACAGCCGTTGTTTGATCACTGTTTCGGGCGGCATTCCATCATGGAAATCCTCTTCGCAGCTGCTGTTTCACAGCGCTCGTGCTGTTGCTGCTGCTGCTGCTGCTGTTCGCAGCCTCCCTGTTGTTGCTAGAATCTCAAGATAAGAGGCTGGAATGTTTTCTACTGATCTCTCTCTTTCTCTCTCTTTCTCTCTGTGTTGCCAATAACTCAAGATAAGTATGCCAAGATATGTGGCTGGAATATTTTGGTCTGCTCTCTCTCTCTCGCTCTTTCTCTCTCTCTCTCTCTCTCTCTCTCTCTCTCTCTCTCTCTCTCTCTGACTAATCCATCCCTCCTTATCTGCATAATTTCCTCAATCTACTCAGCTGTAAATGAGTACCTATCCCTGATGGGGTAGGGTCCAGCTATGGGTTAAATAGCAAAACTCAGCAATGATGGAAAGAAAAGAAGGAATAAATGACAACGACGTGAATGGAACCTCTGGCAACAGAGGAGCTTCGTCCGGCAGCCAGGTATTCATCCCAATTGAAGGGGAAGACGGTTAGGTACTTGGAGGTCGTCATCCAGCAACTGACCACCACAACGACAGTAGCCAACAGCCTGAGATTGGAGCTACAGAAGCAAACCAAAGGAAGAAATGGACAAGAGAAGAAAATAAGGAAATATGGTGATGCTACATCAGAAGCAACCCGACGGAGAGAGGATATAGAAGAAGGTTGGTCAACATCTGGAATGAGAGGAATAACACCCGCCAAACAGAGCAGAGGCTGGCTGACCATGTAAGGAACATAAAGAAAAAGAACTGGTCTCCCCAAACAGAAAGAGAAGAACTGGAAGGGAAATGTCACACCGACAACGATTACACGAACGAACGAAATGAGAAGACGATGCCACAGAAGACGACAGGGATGATGAGGTATCAAACAACGACACACGAAGAAACACCGACTAAGTAACAGAGAGGACGGAATGGGTAGAAAAGATTAGACAATGGATGGAGCCAGATACAGAGAGAACAAAGATCCCCTCCATGAAAGCCTACAACGCCATGAAATTAGGGAGAAAACAAGTGAGGTCAATGAAATAATGGGCATAATACACACCACCAGCCTATCACAGAAACAAATAACTTGGCATATGCAGGAGAAGATTAGTAGCAGCAGAAACTGATGGGGATACGAGCACCAAACACCACCAGCACAACCAACCCAACAGAAACCAAAACAGCAAACCTCCTTGGAAAAGGCGCCTGGAAAAGCAAATCATGGTGATGAGATCTGACTTGAGTAAACTGAAAGAGATGGAAGAAAAATGGCTAAGAAGCAAGAAAACAAGGGAGGAACTCAACGAGAAATACAAAGTACAAAAGAGGGGACTAAACAACACAATAGAAGATGTAAAACAGAGGCTTAAGGCCAAAGCACATAAGATCCAACGGTACATGAACAGGAATAAGGGATACCAACAGAACAAACTATTTGGAACAAACCAGACGTATACAGCCAACTAAGAGAGGAAGACAACCACCAAGAAACTCCTGAAGCCGAACCAAGTAAGAGACTCTGGGAAAACATATGGAGCAATCCGGTATCACACAACAAACATGCAACATGGCTCCAGGAAGTCAAAGATTCACAGAGATCACGACAGACACAGTCAGACACCAACTAAAGAAAATGCCAAACTGGAAAGCCCCAGGTCCCGATGAAGTCCATGGATACTGGCTCAAAAACTTCAAGGCCCTACACCCACGAATAGCAGAACATCTCCAGCATAGTATCTCAAATCACCATGCACCCATATGGATGACCACAGGAAGGACATCCTTAGTACAAATAGACAAGAGTAAGGGAAATATAGCCAGTAATCTACAGGCCTATCACCTGCCTACCAATAGTGTGGAAGTTACAAACAGGTATCATCAGTGAAAGGCTATACAATTACCTAGAGGAGCCACAACACCATCCCACCAACAGAAAGGCTGCAGAAGGTAGTGTAGGGGCACAAAAGACCAGCTCCTCATAGACAAAATGGTAATGAAGAACAGTAGGAGAAAG
This sequence comes from Macrobrachium nipponense, assembly GCF_015104395.2. NCBI lineage: Eukaryota > Metazoa > Arthropoda > Malacostraca > Decapoda > Palaemonidae > Macrobrachium > Macrobrachium nipponense. The sequence continues at coordinate 9,908,306 of NC_087206.1, forward strand.
AAAACCAACCTAAGTATGGCATGGATAGACTATAAGAAAGCCTTCGACATGATACTACACACATGGCTAATAGAATGCCTGAAAATATATGGGGCAGAGGAAAACACCATCAGCTTCCTCAAAAATACAATGCACAACTGGAATACAATACTTACAAGCTCTGAATAAGACTAACAGAGGTTAATAATTCAGGAGAGGGATCTTCCAGGGAGACTCACTGTACCCACTATTCTTCGTAGTAGCCATGATTCCCATGCAAAAGTACTACAGATGGATGGGATGTGTACCAACTCAAGAAAGAGGCAACATAATTAACCACCTGATGTTCATGGACGACATCAAGCTGTATGGAAAGAGCATCAAGGAAATAGATACCCTAATCCAGACTGTAAGGATTGTATCTGGGGATATCAGGATGGAGTTTGGAATAGAAAAATGCGCCTTAGTCAACATACAAAAGAGCAAAGTAACAAGAACTGAAGGGATAAAACTACCAGATGGGAGCAACATCAAACACATAGATGAGACTGGATACAAATACCTGGGAATAATGGAAGAGGGGATATAAACACCAAGAGATGAAGGACACAATCAGGAAAGTAATATATGCAGAGAATCAAGGCGATAATCCAGTCAAAAACTCAATGGCGGAAATATGATAAAAGCATAAACACGGGCAGTGCCAGTAATCAGAATACAGCGCAGGAATAGTGGAATGACGAAGGCAGAACTCACAGCATAGATCAGAACAGTCAGGAAACATATGACAATACACAAAGCACTACACCCAAGAGCAAATACGGACAGACTATATATAACACGAAAGGAAGGAGGGAGAGGACTACTAAGTATAGAGGACTACTAAGTATAGAGTGGCTAAAGAGTGCATGGGAAGAAGGACTAATAAAAGTAGACGAAGACCCAGAAATATACAGAGACAGGAGAATGACGAGAAACAGAGGACTGGCAACAACAAACCAATGCACGGACAATACATGAGACAGACTAAAGACTAGCCAGCGATGACACGTGGCAATGGCTACAGAGAGGAGAGCTAAAGAAGGAAACTGAAGGAATGATAACAGCGGCACAAGATCAGGCCCTAAGAACCAGAATATGTTCAAAGAACGATAGACGGAAATAACATCTCTCCCATATGTAGGAAGTGCAATACGAAAAGTGAAACCATAAACCACATAGCAAGCGAATGCCCGGCACTTGCACAGAACCAGTACAAAAAGAGGCATGATTCAGTGGCAAAAGCCCTCCACTGGAGCCTGTGCAAGAAAACATCAGCTACCTTGCAGTAATAAGTGGTACGAGCACCAACTTGAAAGAGTGATAGAAACGATCAGGCAAAGATCCTCTGGGGACTATGTTATCAGAACAGATAGGGTGATACGTGCACATAGACCAGACGTGACGTTGATTGACAAAATCAAGAAGAAAGTATCACTCATTGATGTCGCAATACCACGGGACACCAGAGTTGAAGAGAAAGAGGGAAAAAAAGGGTGGATAAGTACCAAAGTCTGAAATTAGAAACAGAAGAATATGGGATATGCCAGTGGAAATTGTACCATAATCATAGGACACTAGGAACGATCCCAAGATCCCTGAAAACGGAATCTAGAAAAACTAGAGGCTGAAGTAGCTCCAGGACTCATGCAGAAGAGTGTGATCCTAGAGACGGCGCACATAGTAAGAAAAGTGATGGACTCCTAAGGAGGCAGGATGCAACAACCCAGAAACCCCACACTATAAATACCACCCAGTCGAATTGGAGGACTGTGATAGAGCAAAAAAAAAAAAATAAATAGATAATAATAACAATGCGCCTTAGTCACATACAAAAAGGCAAAGTAACGAGAATGAAGGGATAAGCTACCAGATGGGAGCAACATCAAACACTAGATGAGACTGGATACACTACCTGGGAATAATGGAAGCAGGGGATACACAAGAGAATGAAGGACACGATCAGGAAAGAATATATGAAGACTCAAGGCGATACTCAAGTCAAAACTCAACGCCGGAAATATGATAAAAGCCATAAATACATGGCAGTGCCAGCAATCAGATACAGCGCAGGAATAGTGGAATGGACGAAGGCAGAACTCCACAGCATAGATCAGAAACCAGAAAACATATGACAATACACAAAGCACTGAAGCCAAGAGCAAATACGGACAGACTATACATAACACAAAGGAAGGAGGGAGAGGACTACTAAGTATAGAAAGACTGCGTCACATCGAAAACAGAGCATGGGCAATATCTGAAAAACCATGAAGACGATTGGCTCAAGAGGTGTAGGGGAGAAGGACTAATAAAAGTAGACGAAGACCCAGTAAATATACAGAGACAGGAGAATGACAGACAGAACAGAGGACTGGCACAACAAACCAATGCACGGACAATACCTGAGACATACTAAAGAAACTAGCGAGCGATGACACATGGCAATGGCTACAGAGGGGAGAGCTAAAGAAGGAAACTGAAGGAATGATAACAGCGGCACAAGATCAGGCCCTAAGAACCAGATATATTCAAAGAACGATAGACGGAATAACATCTCTCCCCATATGTAGGAAGTGCATTAAACGAAAAAATAAAACCATAAACCACATAGCAAGAGAACCTGTCCCGGCTTTACTTACAGAGCCAGTAAACAAAAAGAGGCATGATTAGTAGCAAAAGCCCTCCACTGGAGCCTGTGCAAGAAATATCATCTCTTGGTGTTTTATTATTATTATTATTATTATTATTATTATTATTATTATTATTATTATAATATAAATTCTATTGGCGAATAAATATTATGTTACAGAGCTCATATTGTTTCTATATCAAACCTCTTGACTACAACAATTTAAATTATTCTCCTAACAGAGATAAAGTAATTGAAGGATCGCCAGACCACAAAAATGGAGAGATAGCAAATACGAACAATGATGGACTCAATATCGAGAATTCAATGATTCTTCCTACGAGAAACCGTATAGAGCCTCTTAATGGAATCCTGGAATAGGCATTATGTTTCCCCTTACTGAGAGCCATTATTACATTATTATTAGATGTATATCTTGATACTTTTGTTTATTATATATATATATATATATATATATATATATATATATATATATATATATATATATATATATATATTCGAACGTATTCGTTTCCGTTTCGATGTTTTGGAAATTTATTACCAATAGAAGAGAGGAGTTAACTGATTAACGTTGTAATATATACATAAAAATATTACGGATAATGTAATACCATTTATATTCGCACATTCTAATGCCATTATATTATTATTTTAAACAACTCAGGGAGCTCACATAAATGACAGTATTATATGTTAATTACGATATTATGAATTATCTTTGGATAATGATAATGTACACTGGGTTTTTGCAGCACGTATAAATACCATTACATTAAATAAATAAGCTGACTATACATTTCATACTAACTCATTTTACAAATATGAAATATACAACGCATTCTATTCCATGAATTATTGCGTATGAAGCACACATCTACGCTCTGGTAAATCGCGTTAAAATGATTTAAACCAACGTGAATTCATGTTTTCTATACGGTATTATACAAAAATTAATGTTCAATATGTATATATATATATATATATATATATATATATATATATATATATATATATTACTTGGAATAATTACCGTTTTTGTTGAAATGGAAGTCGGAGACAAAATTTCTTTAAAATAGATGAAGTAGATATCATAATTTGCGGTAATGACATCCTTACGTCTGTCATATTTGCCATTTGATTTATTGAGCAAATGTTACTGAATATCTGAAACGGTTCAAATAAAAAACAAACATTATTGAAGACGAGGTATAAAAGGTGGGAGAACTAATAACAAAGTATACTCATTTTTATCATAATAATTGTTGGTGTTCTCAGTTATTTCCTGGAACTAGTTTACTGTTGAGAGAGAGAGAGAGAGAGAGAGAGAGAGATTGCAGGTAATATGAAAAAGAGCTAATCCATAAGATAAGTAATGAAAACGATAGTCGATTTTCGCACTGAATTCAAAGGAACACTGGCCAAAATAATATCGATAAAATATATCTTATCCATTTTCTGGTATAGAAAGCAAAAACTGCAGCAGTTTCTAAGTTGAAGGATATAATCATCTCTCTTTCTACTTAATCGAAACAGAAAATAAGCTAATATATAAAACATCAATAAAACAGTGCATTCAATAGAATAAATGAATCAGAAATAATATAAGAAATTCAGTATCTGATAAAAAAAAAATGGTTCTGGGTTTGAAGGGTAGGGGGTTGGGGGGAAGGGGGTGTCTGACTTCTAAACTGAATAATAAGAATCCATCCTCCAACCCAATCTTTTTTTTTTTTTCAGATACTAAATTTCTTATATTATTTCTGATTCATTCATTCTATTGGATGCAGTGTTTTATCGATGTGTTATATTTTAGCTTATTGTCTACGCAAATCTTCGACGTAACCTACGAGACAGAATGGATACAATGGACACCACAGGAATCGGTTATATAACAACGTTTCGATCCATCCCGGACAACCGAATTAGATATTCATTGGCAATAACAATAACATGACACACGTAACGTCCCCTAACGAATGACAGTTGTATTGCAAGCGACCCTCTGCTGATGTAGTAGTGCTTGAGGCCGTAGAAGATACGCAGAGCAGCTATTCTCACACAGACGGCAAATATTCTTGTAGATCTAATATTTAGTAGTATAGATTACTGCTCCCAACTCATCTTGATGACGTGTTCAGATCCACCATCGTCTCGTCATCTAAATTTTTTTTTATCTCTCTCTCTCTCTCTCTCTCTCTCTCTCTCTCTCTCTCTCTCTCATTTTTATTTTGCTTTGCACTCTCAATATTTTCATTATTATTATTAATATTTGTTTGTAATTGTGGAAATATATCTTTTACTGTGTGTATGTATGCGTGTGTGTATAAAATGGTATTGCACGTCACTATGTGATTGTTATTAGTTTGTAGGCCTATTACTCGTGATACTGGGTCTCACCAATACCCTACAGTGGGTATATGGCACCTCAACACATCGGGACACACTGTTTTTATGTCATTATTTGTAAGTTATTTAAACTGTTACATTATATACTCTTTGAAGTAGCATGCTACGTACGATATGTAGGCATTAAATACAAAATGTATTTTATATCACTCGCGATAAATGCGAGGTCGGTTGACTCGGGCTCAACTCCACCGAGAGAGAGAGAGAGAGAGAGAGAGAGAGAGAGGGCAGATTAGCCAAGCAGAGTTATCTCGGCAATGGAGCAAGATACAATCCCTGGACATGTCAATTTCAGTGAACATGATCGAAACAGGAATAGTCTCACTTATGCCCGGCTTAAGTTATGCAATATTCAAAGTATAGTTTCCCACGACATACTGACAGATATTGATAAATGTAAATAATTTTTATTTCGCTTGTCCCCAAATTACCCAAAAATACCCACAATTTACCCACAAATATGGCGTGAAATGACTCACCCATAGATTTGTGGGTAAAAAACCCACAAAATGGCAACGGTGTTGGTGAATGTTGGAGTAGAAAAGAGATGCCAGAAAACACTAGATAATCACTCAAAATGTCGCCGGGAAAATGCGAAAATAAGCCGTATTGCTACTCAAAAAAGGCATATACTCGCGTGCGTTCCTTTAAAGGAGTTAAGTATGCTGTCCCTTTAAACCAAATGGGTGGGGCTACGGCCGACTGATGTTTCAACTAAACCTTTTGACATTTTCAAGGCATATCAGCTATTCAGAAGGTATGGTACGCCCTCAAACACATGAAGACGGCATTTAAACTATCGGCAATTAATAACCCCGTTACAGTGATCCCCAGGCGCGATTTAAATACCCCGGTAAGGTTCGAAGATTCAGGTGTCCGGTGAAGCAGTTGGGGATGATTTAAACCACTCGTTCGCTGGAAAGAATTTAAAGGTATTCATTCATACTGAAATGAGCATATATATATATATATATATATATATATATATATAATTTATATAGATTTCTTCATGAGCAAAAGTAGATAGTCTACTGCTGGGTGAGATGCCTAAGAACCTCTCAAGATTTCTCAATAAGTAAATTGTCAAACATCTGTACAAAATATCAGCTTTAAAGTAATGAACCTAAAATTATAAGTCTTCATGCGCTAGGAGAGGAGAATCGCCATACAAATCTTTCGCTGTTACCAGAACCCATTAAAAAAACAAAAACAAAACAACAACAACAACAACAACGTGAAATGCATCATATGTGCGCATACTTCAACAAAAGCATTCCAAGAACATTTTTAAAGAATGAACTTACAATGTAATTACACGACGATATGAATAACATAATGCAACTGAAGAGCAATTTCACTAATTGCAGCTGCAATTTCCTAAGAACGCTCAGCTCTGCCACACCCCCCCCCAACCACCCCCCCCCCGCAACAAACACCTCCCATAAAAAATGCGTAATTTTCTTAAAAGGAATAGTAATTGTACCGAATGCAAATGCACAGTCGCAACAGAATGCAAATGAATGATTTCAGCTCCTTTGGACGTATATTTGAAATTGTCAACTGAATGTAATAAAAAAAAAAATAAGTAAAATATGGGCCGAAGTCTCTTCGGCGCAATCAAGTTTTCTTTGCAGCGTATAATGCTGTAAGAAACTCACAACCCCGGCTCGGTGTATGCCCTGTGTTGTTGGCACCTTTAATGGTGTCAGCTGCACGATCAGTAGTTTTCTTTTACAGAAAACTAATTAAAGTAGCATTTCATTTCATTTGCAATAATATGTTTACATAATGTTTCAAGTCGTGTTTAATAATAATTGATGAGTTTTTGTATCTCTTATTTATATTGGATTTTATATGACATTGGTGTCTCCATTATTGTACGAATGTTGTATCTCTCTCTCTCTCGTCTCTCTCTCCCTCTTCTCTCTCTCTCTCTTCTCCGGGTTTTTTTTTTCCGGGTTTTAAAAACCAGACTTTTGGAATGGCTTTGAATTATATATATATATATATATTTATATATATATATATATATAATATATATTATATATACTATATATTATACACATTAATATATATATATATAAATTAATATATTATATATATATATATAGATATATATATATATATATATATATATACACTATCTCTATATCAATATTAATATATGAATCTCTCTTTCTCCGCCCTCAGTCGATCTACT
>NC_087206.1:9931082-9946082 GCF_015104395.2 Macrobrachium nipponense
CAAACCAACAAAATATGTTAATAAATACAAAAACACTTCGATTATTAGTCTAAATCCCAAAATAAGTTTCCAAAGAAATTACAGTCTACTTTATAGGTCACAATCAGATTGACAAGATGTAGGGAATAGTTGGTAATTACCAAAAACATAGTAGACAAGCTTGATTTGATAACTGCTATATCCAATGTCAAGCAATTTTTATTTATTGGCTATCTACCTATTTACTGAAAAAAATAGCCGGTACCATATATTGGCTTTAAACCTTCACCAATAATTATCGTCAGAATGGTGACTTCATGAGGCTCCACCCACTTTCGCCTCGTTATAATTCAGGATAACACTGAAGGCTACCATGGGCATTGTTGGATTAGAAATTTTAACTTCTGGCTATAAAAACTAATTTCTCGAGTAGTTGTAAGAAGTGCTAAATGATCCTCAAGGATCCCAGCAGTTGGTCTAAACGTTTAATTCATGTATATTACTGCTATACTATTGCGGCACTACTGCTACAGTAGTATTACTACGCTAGCACTGATACCCCACCCACATCTATGTATCGTTCCGCCATTCATAAAGTCTTTGGGTTTCAGAGCCGATGGCATTTCTGTCTGGTGGATGGGCGGGGCAACATTTAGTCAAAAGGTGATTGTTTACCTTGCTTACGTAATGAATGTTTTTCGACTCTTGGCTCGTAATCATTGGCCATGGCGTCGGCCAGTTCATTTTAACTCTATAAAAATCAAAACTATCGGGTTTAGGTTATTGATAATGCTGACAAAATTTGTGTGTAAAATATACATATGCCAACTTTCAGCTACATCCGATGCTTTGACAAGGAGCAAAGTCCAAAAAACCGTGTTACAGAGACCCTGAATCTCATAGTAGTGTCTACTACCGTCTAAAAACAAACGAATAACGTTAGCAAATAACCATTCATTGTTCCACGACCTTTTTTTAATGACTTGCATCCAGTATTAACGAAAATAACCTCTCTTATCTGGAACTTTATTGGTAGTAAAGCATAAACGGTGCCTGCCCCGTCAAAAAAAAAAAAAAAAAAAAAAAGGACGACCCTTCCATAACTACCTTGTTTTAGAGGTACCGTCTACTCATTAGACGGGGAATCTATGTTCGCTTGCTGGATATAACCCTTTCGTGACGGAAAACATGAGGATATTATTCATATTCTGTCACTTCGTCAACCTTATCCTCAGCTGTTGGATAACATTGAATCTCTTCATTACGAGCGAATGACGTATATATCACTTTCTCATGCTTAGCATGGATGTATGGGCGCATGTCCTTTTTTTTCGTGTGGTTTTATGTTTATATTCTATCGCGTTTGTATCTGATATGCTATATATACAAATAAGGTATTTTTCTAATAACGCAATCGGTTTTATTTTGATAAAGGAATATATACATATACACACATACATACATACATACATACATATATACATATATATATATATATATATATATACATATATCATATATATATATATATATATATACATATAGATATATATAGATATATATACTATATATCTATATATATATATATATATATATATATATATATATCCTATATATATATCTATATATATATATCTATATATATATATATATATATCATATATATATATATCTATATATATATAGATATATATATAGGATCTTATATTATCTATATTATATTCTATATATATATATATATATATTATATATATATATATATCATATATCTATATATATATATATATATGATATATATATATATATTCTATATAGAGAGGAGAGAGAGAGAGAGAGAGAGTATATTAGATATATATTATATATCTATATATCTATATATATATATATATATATATATATATATATATATATATATATATATATAATATATATGTTATATATATTATATATATATATATATGTATATATATATATATATATATATATATCTGATATATATAACTATCTATATAGATATATATATCTATATAGATAATATATAGTATATCTATATATACAGATATATATATATATATATATATATATATATATATATATATATATATATAATATAGATATATATCTATATATATATCTCTATATATCTATATATATATCTCTATAGATATCTATATATATATATATATATAAATATCTATATAGATATCTAGATATATCTATATATATAGTATATATATATATATCTATATATATATTATATATATTATATATATATATATATCTATAGATATATATATATATATATATCTATATAGATATATATACTATATATATATATATATACATATATCTATATAGATATATATCTATAATATATATATATATATATATATATATCTATATATATATATATATATATATATAAATATATAGTATTTATCTCTTTATCATATTTTATTCCCTTACCTGTGCAAATCCTCTGATCTGCAAAGAAGTATCTTGCATAAGCTTCAACCATCTTTATTGTAAACGAAACAATAAGAACTATATTCAGTATATATAAAGAATTACCATTAAAAACAACTGAACGAACAAGCACAGGCTACCCGTTAATTGATATCAGTCTTCTTAAATGTTCAATCAACCTGTGTGAATATTCGGTAATATTTAATGCTATTTCATCTCTCTCCTTAAGTTCCATTTGATACGAAGAGTTCGTTAATAGTCCGTCACGGTTAAGGTATAATAAGAAGGCGTCACCCGACCTTCAGCTTACTCGGGGTGCGTGCTAAAATCTACGGTCAACCAGAGCGTTGTTTTACCAACGAAAATTAAAATAAATACGCTATATATCAATATAAATAATTTTTTTCTGTACTGTTCAACATACACATTAATTATTTTTTACATTTTCATTCTAATAAATAATTCATAAATATCCTATACAAAAATTCCTGTATCTTTAACTCAACGCGAAACACGTTTTTCAGACCTTTTCATGCTCTTCTTCAGGGCTTTCCTACATACCCAATAAGAACAACAACAACAATAAGTAGTTTGTAGACATACTCCCGAGTAAGTAAAAATTATAAACTTGTTTGCATATTAGGTAATATAAGTACTATTTCACCTCTCTCCACAATTTTCGTTTGATATGATGAATGTGTGTGAATAGCCCGTCACGGTTAAGGAAAAAAAAAAGACTATTCAGTAAATAATTGTATTTGTATCAAAGGAATATTCTCCAATTCATGAGAGTGGAATTAATTATTCATGCCGTTGGTACCTATTCAACTGAGAGGGAAAACGTTAAATTAAATGTTCAGAGCAAACGTTTATTATGAGTTTTCCAATTACGGATATGGACAATTCCGAATTCTGGAAACGAAAGTTTATTTTTTTATATATAGAGGGATTGTACAATAAATGCCCACTGAAAATACACAATAATTTCCAGTACTATGAAGGAAACCCCAGCATTACCACGGTTACATGGTTTGAAACCCCAGCATTACCACACTTACATGTTCTGAAACCCCAGCATTACCACACTTACATGTTCTGAAACCCCAGCATTACCACACTTACATGTTTTGAAACCCCAGCATTACCACACTTACATGGTTTGAAACCCCTGCATTACCACACTTACATGTTTTGAAACCCCAGCATTACCACACTTACATGTTTTAAAATTGAAACCCCGCATTACCCCACTTACATGTTTGAAACCCCATTCATTACCACACTTAAACATTGAAACCCCATTTCTACCACTTACATGTTGAACCCCAGCATTACCACACTTACATGGTTTGAAACCCCAGCATTACCACACTTACATGTTCTGAAACCCCAGCATTACCACACTTACATGTTTTGAAACCCCAGCATTACCACACTTACATGTTCTGAAACCCCAGCATTACCACACTTACATGTTTTGAAACCCCAGCATTCCCACGCTACATGTTTTTGAAACCCCATCATTAACATACTTACATGTTTTGAAAACCCAGCATTACTACATAAAAAAGACATACATGTTTGAAACCCCAGCATTACCACACTTACATGTTTTGAAACCCCAGCATTACCACACTTACATGTTTTGAAACCCCAGCATTACCACACTTACATGTTTTGAAACCCCAGCATTACCACACTTACATGTTTTGAAACCCCAGCATTACCACACTTACATGTTTTGAAACCCCAGCATTACCACACTTACATGTTTAATGTCCAAAACCAATGCAGGATGTTGAAAATCTCAGTACTTTCAAAATGAATACATCTTTTATGAAGGAAAATAGTAGTGAACGATAAAATAATAAGGTAAAATCTGTTTCCCCAGAGAGTTGTAATCGGTGGATCAGAGGTGGTAAAACAATCTAATCTGCTTGTACTCTTTCGGGGTGACACCTCAAATTTGCATGATTCAACAAAGTGCGGGTTTTAATCACCAATCACTGGCATGAACCATAATGTGACTATTTAGGAGATTTATCGTGCAATTACATTTCTTATGAATTATAAAAGGCAACAGGTTTTAAACTGAATTACTATAATTATTATTATTATTATTATTATTATTATTATTATTATTATTATTATTATTATTATTATTATTATTATTATTATTATTATTATTAATTCAGTTTAAACCCCCTTGATTTTCATAATTCATAAGGAATATAATTGCACGATAACTCTCCTTGAATGGTCAGTATTATTATTATTATTATTATTATTATTATTATTATTATTATTATTATTATTATTATTATTATTATTATTATTATTATTCAGGTGAAGAAATTATTCATACGGTACAAGTCTACTGAGGCCACTGACTAGCAATTCAAGCTTCCAAAGAATATGGTTCTCATTAGCAAAACGCAACGAAGGGTAGTTGGAAAAACCAAGAGAAGAGATCACTTAAAAAGAAAAAAAATCAATCAAAGAATTTACAGAAAACGCTGATTTTCTATTATGTTTGTACATTTCCAAGTCCTTTTTATTTATTTATTGCAATGAATTCTATTTTGATTTATTCTGGTGATATTTCGTATAAAAGTTTTTTCTTGAAAAAAAAAATTATTGCATTTATAGGGTCTAGATGACTGAGTAATTTATCTCAATAACCGTACAAGTTATTTTTCTGTTTATGTACTTTGATTAAAACACGCACGAAAATCAACATTGTACCTAATTTCCTTTTTTCCTTTTTTTTAAATGTCCATAATAAATCCCGTTAAAAAAAAGCAATTAAAGCTTCCCACCGAATTCCTTTTTTTTTTTTTTTTTTTTTTTTTTTTTTTTTTTTTTTTTTTTAAGGAGGAAATGAAAAGTATCATCCAGCAGACTCTTAATTCCCTTTCAACCTTCCCCTTTCCAGGATTTCAGGGGCGGACGTGATAAGAATTTGCTCAAAATTCGAGACCAAAAGAAAAATTAAACGCCAGAAAATATCTGTGAGTCTAATTCAGGCCGTAACGTAATTATAAATAAGGGTGAGTTTCTGAATATCTCTTTCTTTTCCACTGGTAAATGGAATTAAATGAATAGAATGAAAGCTAAAAAAAAATAAAATAAAATAAAACATGAATAGTTTTCAAACTTACCCTGCAGAATAAAATTAATTAAATCAGCAAGGGTGAGAATAAAAAGATTTCCAGGTTGTAATTCGAATAACCAAAAGAGAATCAGAAGAAAATGGTAAAAGAAAGCAATGATAAACAAGAACAACTGTGACATCTGAAATCAAGTAAATTAAATATCTAATGAAGAGGAGTAAAAAAAATAAGTTAAAAAAAGATTAAATGTCAGGATGAATCAACAGCAAAAAACGTGAGCTCTCAAATAGAGTACATTAATATCTTAAGTAGAATATATAAAAGATATTAAAATGTTTAAGAGTACCGCATTTGAAAGGGTGAGAGAAAAAAAAGGTTTCCAGGTTAATATTGAAATAAAACAAATATAAGTATGATAATAAAAAACCAATACAAGACAGGAATATCAAACAAGAAAAACACTGACGCATCTGGAATCAAATACAGTAAATCTCTTATTAAGAAAAGTGAACAAGATAAAGAAAGAGAAAATTCAAGAGCAGGAATACCAAGTATAAATCTAATAAGAAACGATAAAAGACAGGGATTGCAAAGTAAACAAGAAAAGAAAATATCACATCTGAGATCACGCACAATGCGCATCTCTTGTGGAGAAGAGTAAACATAAATCAATAAATAAACAAATAAATAAATGAATAGGAAATAGAAAGTTGAAGAGCAGGAATAATAGGAGGCGCTCGAACGAAGGATGGCAGGAGAACTGTCGTTTAAGTGGTAGGATTTGAGACAGCCGTTGTTTGATCACTGTTTCGGGCGGCATTCCATCATGGAAATCCCCTTCGCAGCTGCTGTTTCACAGCGCTCGTGCTGTTGCTGCTGCTGCTGCTGTTCGCAGCCTCCCTGTTGTTGCTAGAATCTCAAGATAAGAGGCTGGAATGTTTTCGGCTGATCTCTCTCTCTCTCTCTCTCTCTCTCTCTTTCTTTCTGTGTTGCCAATAACTCAAGATAAGTATGCCAAGATATGTGGCTGGAATATTTTGGTCCTCTCTCTCTCTCTCTCTCTCTCTCTCTCTCTCTCTCTCTCTCTCTCTCTCACTGACTAATCCATTCCCCCTTAACTGCATTGGTCTGTCCGTCTGTCTGTCTGTCTCTCTCTCTCTCTCTCTCTCTCTCCTGCCTATTCCATCCCTCCTTAACTGTATTGGTCTCTCTCTCTCTGACTAATCCATTCCCCCTTAACTGAACTGGTCTGTCTGTCTGTCTGTCTGACTAACCCCTCCCTCCTTAACTGCACTATTCCTCTCTCTCTCTCTCTCTCTCTCTCTCTCTCTCTCTGCCTAATCCATTCCCCCTTAACTGAATTGCTCTCTCTCTCTCTCTCTCTCTCTCTCTCTCTCTCTCTCTGACTAATCCCTCCCTCCTTAACTGCATTGGTCTCTCTCTTCTCTCTCTCTCTCTCTCTCTCTCTCTCTCTACCTGACTAATTCATTCCCCCTTAACTGCATTAGTCAGTCTTCTTTTATTTTTGTAGGCATTCAGTAAGGTTCTTTTAAGTGATAGTTTTACTTTTTATTAAGCCAAGTTAATGTTATAAGTAACGATCAATTTCTACCTACATGACGTTTTATAATCAGTCATTACTACGATGCTTGTAACCGTATTTTCCCCTTAATGAAGTAAGTAGATCTTTATTAAATATGAATGTTATTACCGGTAAAGTCGTGAATATTTTTATATCCATAGACAAATTCATTACCTCCACCGAAAAATCACAAAAAACCTTCATCAAGTTAGATAAAACATTTGCCTCAGTTGTAAATAGCATGATTTCCAAAAACATTAAAGATTTAAGAGCTAAATACTGAAACCAAAAGATACACACAAAAGCGAACAATAATAAACAGGTTAGTAAACAAAAACAAAAACAGAAAAGAATGACCATCCAGTTCCCCCCTTTTTCGGAAGGTAAAATGTATGCAAGTTAAATGTCAATTTTGGTCGGGTGAATGTAAATAATTGCCTGCTATCTGCCCCTGTTTGTAGAGTAGATTATTTTGGAAATGGCCAGAATGCGAACGTTCATTTGTTTATCTTTTATTGCTCTGCCTCGGTATTTATACGACCATTCTTATTCAGGTTTGCGGTTATATGGTCTTTATTCATTTTAAGTTGTGCTGCATTAATAATAATAATAATAATAATAATAATAATAATAATAATAATAATAATAATAATAATAATAATAATGTTCGCCACGATAACGCAGTCGTACTTTGAATCAAATTGATCGAAAATATAAATATTCAAGAGGCCTAAATACATTCAGCAATAATATTTCTAATATTAACAAAGGAACTAAATCACCTTACATTTTCTCACCCTCATCCAACAGAAATAAAAATATAAACGAGAAAAAAGAGCTAAGTTGAATTGTGAGTAAGGATAAAATAGAAATATTGATAAAATTATATGATGACAAAAAACAATCGAATATATTGTCATGAGTAACGCCATGGTTCAAAAACAATAGAATTTCAGATAAAATTTTAAATTTATGCGTGGATGATTTGATTGAATGTTCCGTTAAATACGCTGACCATCATTTTATTGATGTCAATACTCATTAGTTTTAATTTTCATTGAACATTTTCATAGTGAGCGGTCAATTTTAATTTAGTCCCACCCGCTGATATAATAATGAGAATCTTGTCTACTGATAACTTTTCAGAACAAAACTTCCGATGTCTCTTCAATATTTCATTAAGTTTTATATAAATCGTCCACTGAACTATTTTTTTTCCCATTTTAAACTCTTGACCTGTATATGCCTTTTTCTTGAACTTATTCGACGCCAATGCATGCACCTTTTAATGCCCTATTGCTGATTATCATACAAGAATACAATCAAAATATAAAGAAAACTGAATAATAATGTGCATCTTTTATGCAGATTATATGGAACTAAAATTTTATATATATATATATATATATATATATAATATATAATATATATATATATATATAATATATATACACACATATACTATATATATATATATATATATATATTATATATAATATATATATATATATATACATAAAGTGCTCCTTGATGAATTCCTCATATGGCCATATGGTAATGATGATGACGGTATCAACGACAAAAATAGATAATATGATATAGAAAATTATAATACTTTGATAATGGAAATAAGAAGGATGAGGTTAATAACATTATTAATAACATTCATTTGACCGATCTGTTGCAAAGGGCAATGGTTGAATTATAAGACAGTGTCTACTTCAAGGTGCCTTTTACATTCGCTCTCTCTCTCTCTCTCTCTCTCTCTCTCTCTCTCTCTCCTGGAATGGTAATTTCTCCCGAGAGAAGAACTACGAGCTAACTTCAGCCTAACGATAAGAAGCACTGGAGGTCGGGGGAATATGAGAGAGAGAGAGAGAGAGAGAGAGAGAGAGAGATTCCTCGCTATCTCTCGAGTTGTTGCTCAAACTCGCTCGCTCGGGGCCACCAGAGGAGCCCCGAGCTTTTATGAGCAATATACGAGAGCCCTCGTGAGTAATAACTGCTCCTGTAATATTATCTTCGAGGTAATATTTATTCCCTCCCCCACCCCCATCCCGGCCCTATCCTCCGGACCAACATCAGCCCCTCCCCCCCCCTCCACCCACACCCTCACCCACAGTTCCCGAAGAAGAATACGCTAGCAGTAGCGGCGAAGATAAGTGCTTTGAAGAAACGCAAAAAAATTCGACCATGAGATTGAAACTTGATGAATATGAAGGCTCCGGACAAGATGGTCATGAGTGTGTTGATGGAGATTTATTTTTTTATAGTCTGATTTAATCAATTATTTTTAATTATTATTCAGCGTGCGAATGGATAATAAGCATGCTCTTAGCACCCTCTCACGGTAATGGATTATTATTTTTATTATTATATTACAGTCTATCTAGAAGGCCGGTTTGTAGTGTGGGTTTTTATCATTATTATTTAGTTGGGAAAACTTTCTATCGCGAGAGTATATATAATATTGTAAGGGGTCCACAATAATAAAAAATGTTGCGAGTTCGTGTATAATTTTAAAACTCTTCACAAAAAGCTTTCGAACCTTCGAAAATGAACCCAGGGAAGGGTTCGAAAGCTTTTTGTAATGAGTTTTAAAATTATACACGAACTCGCAACATTTTTCATTATTTTGGACCCCTTAGAAAATTATTATTAATTATTATTATTATTATTATTATTATTATTATTATTATTATTATTATTATTATTAGAGTCCATCTAGAAGAGTGGTTTACAGTGTAGGGCTGTTATTATTATTATTATTATTATTATTATTATTATTATTATTATTATTATTATTATTATTATTATTATTATTATTATATAAATTCTATTGGCGAATAAAATATTATGTTACAGAGCTCATATTTGTTCTATATCAAACCTCATGACCACAACAATTTAAATTATTCTCCTAACAGAGATAAAGTAATTGATGGATCACCAGACCACAAAAATGGAGAGAATAACAATACGAACAATGATGGAACGCAATATCGAGAATTCAATGTTTCTTCCTACGAAGAAACGTATAAATCCTCTTAATGGACGCCTGGAATAGGCCTAATGTCTCCCCTTACTGAGTGCCATTATTACATTATTACTGGATGTTATCTTGATACTTTTTGTTTATTCATCATATATATATATATATATATATATATATATATATATAATATATATACATATATATATATATATATAGAGATATATAGGTATGAAATCTCTGAGTGGTTCGAAGCTTTTAAAATGTAATATGATTGTATTAGAATGTAGTACAAATATAAATGATATCACTTTATCCGAGATACTAATATATATTACACATTATTCAATAAACTCCCTATCTTCTCTTGGTAATACATTTTGCTAAACGTAGAGACTAAAACGAAAGTATTCTCCATTTAATCTATATATATATATATATATATATATATATATATATATATATATATCTCTATATGTATATGTTATATGTATATCATATATATATATATCTATATATATATTATATATATATATATAGTATATATATATATATTATATATATATATATATATATACTTGAAACGTATTCCGTTTCCGTTTCGATGTTTTGGAAATTATTACCAATAGAAGATAGGAGTTGACTGATTAGCGTTGTATATTACATAAAAATATTACGGATAATGTAATACCATTATATTCGCAACATTCTAATGCCATTATATTTATTATTTTGAACAACTCAGTGAGCTCGCATAAATGAACAAAAGTATTATATGTTAATTACGACATTATGAATTATCTTTGGATAATGATAATGTACACTGGGTTTTTGCAGCACGTATAAATACCATTACATTAAATAAATAAGCTGACTATACATTTCATACTAACTCATTTTACAAATATGAAATATACAACGCATTTTATCCCATGAATTATTGCGTCTGAAGCACACATCTACGCTCTGGTAAATCGCGTTAAAATGATTTAAACCAACGTGAATTCATGTTTTCTATACGGTATTATACAAAAATTACCGTTTTCGTTGAAATGGAAGTCGGAGACAAAATTTAAAAACAAATAAAGTAGATATTCATAACTTACGGTAAAACTTTGGTTTTGACATCCTTACGTCTGTCATATTTGCCATTTGATTTATTGAGCAAATGTTACTGAATATCTGAAACGGTTCAAATAAAATACTAACATTATTGAAGACGAGGTAAAAGGTGGGAGAACTAATAAGAAAGTATACTAATTTTTATCATAATAATTGTTGGTGTTCTCAGTTATTTCCTGGAACTAGTTTACTGTTGAGAGAGAGAGAGAGAGAGAGAGAGAGAGAGAGAGAGAGAGAGAGAGAGAGAGAGAGAGATTGCAGGTAGTATGAAAAAGAGCTCTCCATGAGTAAGTAATGAGAACGATAGTCGATTTTCGCACTGAATTCAAAGGAACACTGGCCAAAATAATATCGATAAAATATATCTTATCCATTTTCTGGTATAGAAAGCAAAAACTGCAGCAGTTTCTAAGTTGAAGGATATACTCATCTCTCTTTCTACTTAATCGAACAGACAATAAGCAAATATAAGAAACATCAATAAAACAGTGCATTCAATAGAATGAATGAATCAAATACTATAAAATAAAAAATCCAGTATCTGACAAAAAAAAATGGTTCTGTGTTGAAGGGTAGGGGTTGGGGGTTGGGGGTTGGGGTTGGGGTTGGGGGGAGGGGGTGTCTGACTTCTAAACGGAATAATAAGAATCCATCCTCCAACCCAATTTTTTTTTTTTCAGATACTAAATTTCTTATATTATTTCTGATTCATTCATTCTATTGGATGCAAGTGCTTTATCAATGTTTGTTTATATTTTTAGCTTATTGTCTACGCAAATCTTCGACGTAACCTACGAGACAGAATGGATACAATGGACACCACAGGAATCGGTTATATAACAACGTTTCGATCCATCCCGGACAACCGAATTAGATATTCATTGGCAATAACAATAACATGACGCACGTAACGTCCCTTTACGAATGACAGTTGTATTGCAAGCGACCCTCTGCTGATGTAGTAGTACTTGAGTCCGTAGAAGATACGCAGAGCAGCTATTCTCACAAAGACGGTAAATATTCTTGTAGATCTAATATTTAGTACAGATTACTGCTGCCAACCCATCTTGATGACATGTTCAGATCCACCGTCTCGGCATCTCTCTTCTCTCTCTCTCTCTCTCTCTCTCTCTCTAATTTTTACTTTTGCTTTGCGCTCTTAAATTTCTTCATTATTATTTGTTTGTAATTGTGGAAATATATCTTTTACTGTGTGTATGTATGCGTGTGTGTGAATAAAATGGTATTGCACGTCACTATGTGATTGTTATTAGTGTGTAGGCCTATTACTCGTGATACTGGGTCTCACCAATACCCTACAGTGGGTATATGGCACCTCAACACACCGGGACACACTGTTTTTATGTCATTATTTGTAAGTTATTTAAACTGTTACATTATATACTCTTTGAAGTAGCTTGCTACGTACGATATGTAGGCATTAAATACACAATGTATTTTATATCACTCGTGGTAAATGCGAGGTCGGTT
This sequence comes from Macrobrachium nipponense, assembly GCF_015104395.2. Lineage (NCBI taxonomy): Eukaryota > Metazoa > Arthropoda > Malacostraca > Decapoda > Palaemonidae > Macrobrachium > Macrobrachium nipponense. The sequence continues at coordinate 9,943,828 of NC_087206.1, forward strand.
GACTCGGGCTCAACTCCACCGAGAGAGAGAGAGAGAGAGAGAGAGAGAGAGAGAGCAGATTAGCCAAGCAGAGTTATCTCGGCAATGGAGCAATGATACAATCCCTGGACATGTCAATTTCAGTGAACATGATCGAGACAGAAATAGTCTCACTTATGCCCGACTTAAGTTATGCAATATTCAAAGTATAGTTTCCCACGACATACTGACAGATATTGATAAATGTAAATAATTTTATTTCGCTTGTCCCCAAATTACCCAAAAATACCCACAATTTACCCACAAATATGGCGTGAAATGACTCACCCACAGATTTGTGGGTAAAAAAACCCCACAAAATGGCAACGGTGTTGGTAAATGTTGAAGTAGAAAAGAGATGCCAAAAACACTAGATAATCACTCAAAATGTCGCCGAGAAAATGCGAAAATAAGCCGTATTACTACTCAAAAATGGCATATACTCGCGTGCGTTCCTTTAAAGGAGTTGAGTATGCTGTCCCTTTAAACCAAACGGCCGACTGATGTTTCAAATAAACCTTTTGACATTTTCAAGGCATAACAGGTATTCAGAAGGTATGGTACGCCCTCAAACCACCAATAAAAGAACGGCCATTTAACTATCGACAATTAATAACCACGTTACAGTGATCCCCAGGCGCGATTTAAATACCCCGGTAAGGTTCGAAGATTCAGGTGTCCGATGAAGCAGTGGGAGATGATTTAAACCGCTCGTTCGCCGGGAAGAATTTAAAGGCATTCATTCATACTGAACTGAGCTATTTGATTCAATGGAGTCTAAATGATTCTCTCCTTTTCATATCTACATGTGGTGTTGCCATTTGGTATTAAGTGATGATATTTTATTAAAATGTTTAGTATTTTTTAAAGATATTTTAATGAGATTTTATAGTTTAACAAAGTTTTTAAGCTTTGTTGAATTTCATAGTTTAAAATATCTGATGAAATGGTAACATATAAGAGATGTTTCATATTAATGTAAATGTCTCCTGGCGTGAATTAGTCGGATCCATAAGAATGTAATATCAAAGTTTCTTTCTCTCTCTCTCTCTCTCTCTCCTGACTCTCTCCTCTCTCTCTCTCTTCATTTTAATTTTTTTGCTTCGCGCTCTTAAATTTCTTCAGTATTATTAGTTTGTAATTGTGGAAATATATCTTTTACTGTGTGTATGTATGCGATTGTGCGTATAAAATGGTATTGCACGTCACTATGTATTGTTATTAGTGTGTAGGTAGGCCTATCCACTCGTGATACTGGGTCTCACCAATACCCTACAGTGGTATATGGCATCTCACACACCGGGACACAATATTTTTGGATGTCATTATTTGTAAGTTATTTAAACTGTTACATTATATACTCTTATTTGAATACTGAACAGTCAACCTAATAAACGTACAATGCTACCTACGATATTTAGGAATAAAATACAGTGTATTCCATATCACTCGTGACACCAACAGTGAAGCAGCTTGAATTCGAGAAAAATTTGAAAGTCGTTGACTCGGGCTCAGCTCCACCGAGAGAGAGAGAGAGAGAGAGAGAGAAGAGAGAGAGAGAGATGTCCAGCAGAGGGCAGATTAGCCAAGCAGTTAGTCTCGGCAATGGAGCAAAGATACAATCCTCCGGACATGTCAATTTCAGTGAACATGATCGAAACAGGAATAGTCTCACTTATGCAATATTCAAAGTATAGTTTCCCACGACATACTGACAGATATTGATAAATGTGAATAATTTTATTTCGCTTGTCCCCAAATTACCCACAAATACCCACGATTTACCCACAAATATGGCGTGAAATGACTCACCCACAGATTTTTGGGTAAAAAACCCCCACAAAATGGCAACACTTGAGCACTGCTTTCGTTGCCATAGTCTCGGTGTTGGTAAATGTTGAAGTAGAAAAGAGATGCCAGAAAACACTAGATAATCACTCAAAATGTCGCCGGGAAAATGCGAAAATAAGCCGTATTGCTACTCAAAAAAGGCATATACTCGCGTGCGTTCCTTTAAAGGAGTTGAGTATGCTGTCCATTTAAACCAAAAATGGGTGGGGCTACGGTCGACTGATGTTTCAAATAAACCTTTTGACATTTTCAAGGCATATCAGGTATTCAGAAGGTATGGTACGCCCTCAAACACATAAAGACGGCATTTAAACTATCGGCAATTAATAACCCGGTTACAGTGATCCCCAGGCGCGAATTAAATCCCCCGGTAAGGTTCGAAGATT
>NC_087206.1:9948582-9953582 GCF_015104395.2 Macrobrachium nipponense
ATCCCAATCGCCTGTTATTCTTTCATTCACGTCTGTGAACACAGAAATTTTTCACTGCCGTCTGTCAACCATGGCATACAATGATTTGCATCATCAGATGCCCCTGCAATAACTCTTGGCATTTTCACGGAATGCAGTCGAAATATTAGATTCAAAATTATATTCAACTGCTACCGCTGCTACTGGCAATAATAGTAATGGTGAAATATTAACAAAAGTGATAATGATTTCAAGTAACGCTTACTGATTAGTACGACGTGAAACTTCTGTCTGCTCTTGAGTGACTATATAAGTGATGAAGTTACGAAAGTCTATACGCTATTAACTTCATCATAACCTTCGGCAACATTACATTTAGTGCGTGAACTATAAATCTAGTGTTCCAGTTAGAAAAATAAAAAAGGATTCACATAGTTTTGTCTTCACTCTTCGTCAACTATATAGATAAAGTTTGATTTTTTTCCCCAGCCTCAATTAATTAAGCGAGTCAGCGCAGAATATCAGGAAAAGAGCCAATTTCCATTTACGAAATATATAAAATGATACGCACTTTCTTCCTGCATTTTTTACTTCATCCGGAAAATTCATGGAAAACAGAGCTATATGAAAAAATACATCATTTTTAGCTCTAGTATTTTGTTGTCGCTTTAAAAAATAAATATCACGTAACAGACAGAAATATATATACATAAAAAAGCAATTTCATAATTTCTCTGAACTATATCCAAAGGATTTTTATTAATAATGCAGCCGTTTCAGTAACCTGTATTGATATAACAGAATGGGGAAAAATAATGGCAACAAATAAATTTGAGATAAATCTGAATGTTTTGCCAATATATTTCCATCGAGAATCAGAGACATTTCTTTGATCCGATGCGTCTCTCTCTTTTTTTCCGACTGACATTTACAAAATTCATTCATCAAAGTCCTGGAATTTTAAATTCTTCGATGCGCAGAACGAACACAAAGAATTTGGTGACGTCAGTAAAAAAGAATCGAAATTATATTTGGACGATACGAACGGAAAATTAATTGCCTTTAAAATATGAATGCTATTTATTTTTCTATATGCAAACTTATGGTATCATGGTCACCATCAAGGATCTCATGACGCCATAGGCTTAACATCATTAGCTTGATTTCTTTCGCGAAATACAAACTAAATCTCACTGAACACAAACATGATATTGAGTATGGGTTCCCAATTGTCATATCGAACTTCGGAGATGAAGACTTGATGCATATAATATTAAATTGGTTGACATTAAGACTTTCAACTGCTGAAAACTGCCAAAATTCATGTGAGATTTGTTGATACACGAACAACTAACTGATCGAATGAAGAACATAAAAGATGCAAGAATGAAAAAAAAATTAATCTCATTAATATCAGAATGAAGAACAGTGCAAGATGCAAGAATGACAAGAATGACAATTAGTTTAAGATTAGTTTATGGTGCAAAACAAAGTAAATCCCACTAACACTAGAATGAAGAATACAAGATGCAAGAATAAAAAAGTTATGGCAACAAAAAGAACAGATGAAAAAAAAAAAAAACCATCAAAGCACTCCATATAATCTTAACGCCCCTACCCACCATAATCTTTATGAGCTTAAGACTGGGAGAATTCCAGCCAGGAATTCTGGAGAAACAAATGTCGCGGTTTAGATAATGCCAAGGGGGACTTTTAGAACTCGCAAGGGTTCTCGTTGTGTCCCTCATAAAAGGCCCAGCAGAAGTACTCAGGTGCCGTTGTTTGAGGGAATATGGAGACCACCCGAGATGGAGAATTATCTCTTTCCTTGGCTATTCCGGGCATCCGGTGTTTCTCAAGAGAGAGAGAGAGAGAGAGAGAGAGAGAGAGAGAGAGAGAGAGAGAGAGAGATGTGGCATGGCTTAGAGGTAAACGAGAATTGAATATATATACCTCAAAAAGGGCCAGTTCCAGCCAATAAGTCGATGAACGTTCCAGCCAATGATTCGATGAAAGTTCCAGCCAATGATTTAATGAAAGTTCAAGCCAATGATTCGATTTCGATGAAAGTTCCAGCCAATGATTCAATAAATTTACCATTTATCATACCAATGTACTTCATATTATTATAATAACTACCTAGCCTTATCCTACTACTTACAATACTACTACGACTATTACTACTACAACTACTACTACTAAAGTTCCAACTTCTTCTAATACTGGTATTTAATGTCCTCACCCTACGCCCTCCATTTATTTAATAACTCAGCAATTCACGACTGTTCGCTATTTAGTTTTGGGTTCCAGAGCATGACTGATTAAACAGAATGAGTCACAAGAGTCATAACGCATTGCAACAAATATAACTTATTACAATGGGTATAACTCGTTACAAGTACAACTCGTTACAACAAGTGTAACGCATCACCGAGTGAGAGGCAGACAGACAGTCAAACAAACAAAAATAGAGACGTAACGATAATTGCACATGGTTTATTTCCGGTGAGCAAGATGGCGGTTCACCTGTTCGATATGTTGGCAAAAAATTCCATAATATCTAAAATGCCCATTTCAACACACTAACATTCGTAAGTATTCACACGAACCAAAGTATACAGCAGAGATTCGAGTATCCGTGTAGTTCGTCCTCGTATTCATCACGAAAATTCCTTTAATCTAAAAAAGAAAGAAAAAATGGTCGACGATGAATACCAATTACTCCTGAACGATCTCCCGTCACCAGATGGCACCACCACTTCCCATTAGGGTATGAGGTGGGACTGGCGTTATAAAAACGGATTGGGGAAATGTAGTGGAGACTGTTATGGGTCTCGAAGCATCTCCGCAGTGGCTTGGAACTGCAGTGGTGAAGATGCTTGACTGCAGCTTATTATTATTATTATTATTATTATTATTATTATTATTATTATTATTATTATTAGCCTAACCTTTTAAAATAAGGCAGAACTTTATTTCAGCTAAAATTATTTATTAAGAGAATAATCAATTCAATGGTCAACTGACACAGTTTTTTTTTGACATTTTCAGCAGAGAGACGAGAGAGAGAGATAGAAAGAGAGAGAGAGAGAGAGAGAGAGATAATAATAATAATAATAATAATAATAATATAATAATATAATAATAATAATAATAATAATAATAATAATAATAATAATTTTCCTTGTCAAAGCAGCCATGCCATCACGAAGACGCCTAAAGATCCATAATAACCTATATTGCGTCATTGTTTCCTCCTTCAGCCAAATCAATCGTGTTGACATCAAATGGAGTGGGGTGGGGGCGGGGGGGGGGGTGGAGTGGCAGCATCTGGGCTGCTGGGAGAGGCAAAAAAAAGGTAATTGGAATTCGTCGTAGCAGATTCCCGGCTATTCCGATAAAATCAATTTTCCTCAGTCGATGCACGAAGATTCCCATCGGGGCCAAATGCGACACGAATTGAGCTGAAGGCTTCGCATTTTTTTTACGTGACTTTGAAGGAGCTGAATTTACTTTGTGGTCTGATTTTTGTGGGTATATGATTGTCTGTCAAAAGTTGGTTATTTGTTTATTGGATGGTGCGAAGAAATACGTCGGTAGGGAACATGATACAAAAATTAGAAACATTTTAGTTAAATCTTATATAGAAATATAGCACATTTTCAGTCTTCTCGCTTATACATAACATTGAACTGAAACCTGCATAATTTTTTAATCATGTTCCCTACTTATATTACATATTTCTTCGCACAACCCATGATCACATAATAACCACACAATTTCTCCAGATGAAGAAACTGTTGTTTTCGAAAGCTAGTTTTTTAAAAACTCTACTTTCTAAATTGAAGAATCTTTAATCTAAACCATCGTGTCGTATCGAATCCTAATACATGAGTAGTATGAAGAAAATTTGATATATATATATATATATATATATATATATATATATATATATTATATATATATATATATACTATATATAATAACTAAACCATCGTGTCGTATCGAAGCCTAATACACGTAGTAGAAGAAAATTATATATATATATATATATATATATATTATATATATATATATAATATAAATATATATATATATATATTTTATATATATATATATATAGTATATATATATATATATATATATATATTATATATTTTATATGTATATATATAAAACTTGTAAGATAAACGACTATTTTACCTTGTAAAGCGGAACTAAGACATTTTGAAAACTCCTTTTAGAGAGGAACTGTTTTCGCATCTGACATGGACAAGGCAATCATTATCTCTGGGAGAAATACAACATTTACTATAGTAAATTCCATTACGACGCTCCTGATTGGCTGTTGATAAGCCAATCGCAGGGCTGGAAACTCATTCTCTCGAGAGAGTTCACATGGGTAGGTTCTATGTTCCACCTCTCCTGAGGGATACGTCTTTCAGGAGAGGTGGAACATACACCCTGCCTGTATGAACTCTCGAGAGAGACTGAGAGATCCCAGCCCTGTGATTGGCTTATCAACAGTCAATCCGGAGCGTCGTAAGGGACTCGCCTAGACATCAAATGCACGGTTAATGTGAATCTACTCTAGCACAAGTATCATAAGGTAATGCACAGTAAGCAGACGAAGAAATTACTGAATAATGTCCCAGAAAGTTAATTGCACGACTTCAACAAAGCCTTGACGAAACACACTCGCGAAAATTAAACTCAACTCGAGCAATTTCTTTTTTTAATACACTTCTGGGATTAAAACGTATATTTCCATCTGAAATACCGTCCAGATGGATTTCGCATTTCAGCAAAGGCGAGAGAGAGAGAGAGAGAGAGAGAGAGAGAGAGAGGGCAGAATATTACGCAATAATCTCAGTTCTTTTCGAGATAAGCGACGGAGCGATTAACTGGGAATGTCATGAATAGGAGAGAGAGAGAGAGAGAGAGAGAGAGAGAGAGAGAGAGAGAGCATTTTAAAACTGGCTATGAAAAACCTCATTCGTGTTGTGGGGGAAGAACGTGAC
>NC_087206.1:9958582-9963582 GCF_015104395.2 Macrobrachium nipponense
CTTCCTGTTATTTTATTCTGAAGTTAATGAAAAAATGTAAAAATAACTTTTTAATAATTTTACCATATGAATTTCAAGGGAGTGGTTGCATCAGTTAAGCGTACCTTTCGAAAAGACATGAGTATATTTGTATGAAGCAGCTATGAATACAAATCTACATAAACAAATACATACTTACATATAATGTAATTATCTACATGATACAGGGATGTGAATGCATGTTTGTACGTATGTATAAGTAGTGTTAAAGTGGACTAAATATTCAGTAACATTAGATGGATAAATCGTGAACTAATATAATCATTCATGAATTAGCTAAGACGGATATTGGATTATTCATCTGAGCTAAAAGGTTATTTGAGTATGAAAGCACGCTTTCATCTATTATTTTGATATATATTTGTTATGCAGTACAATGCGATTAAAAATTCACCCAACGAATTGAGACTAAATAATTCTCTCTCTCTCTCTCTCTCTCTCTCTCTCTCTCTCTCTCTCTCTCTCTCTCTCTCTCTCTGTCTCTCTGAAATACATCTGTTAAAATCTTCCATGTGCTTTAAGGGAAATATTAGTTTTAAGAGTTCATCTCAATACGATTACTTCAAGATTCAAAAACATATCAACAGCATCTGGTTTCATTCAAATGGAATTCGTTGAGTTTGCATTTGATATGAATAAATTGTATTTCTGATAACGGCAAACTTGAAAATCAATAAAATAATTAATAAATTAATAAATAAACTCAACAAATTGATAAATAAAATATTCTGTTACTTCTAAGTTGTCATTTGCATAAATTTCGAATCGGGTAAGTCTTTGGAAGCATTTTGATGACGAACATTTTCGGTAAAAAAAAAAAAAAAAAAAACGTAAATCGTAATTCAAACCTGTTTGCATTACCTATGCATTTTTTTCAACGTATGCATGCTTTCGCCCTTTCCAGCGAGGTCACAAACGTTTGCAGGCCGTTTGCAAAACAAAAGTCGACCCTGTCGTAACAATCACACAGGCGACCATCACAGTGTGTATTGTATCGGGCATTACTATGGATGCTGGATGATTCTGGGTGATTCTGTGGGCGATGAAAAGTCCCAGCTAAAAATGAATCTGGTTCAGTGTGCTGTTCGATAGTTCGTCCAATATCTGAAACGTCTTTCATTTATTTTATCACTTTAATTTTTTTATTTTAATTTTCAGATGATTGTTATGCAGAGAAATAGTGCTAAGTATCATTTGTTCTTTATTTTAATTTTCAGATTATTGTTATGCAGAGAAATGGGGGAAAGCTTTTAATTCTTTAAATTTAAGTTTTCAGATTATTGTCATGGAGAAATGGGGGAAAGCTCTCAATTGTTTTGTATTTAAATTTTCAGATGATTGTCATGGAGAAGTGGGGGAAAGCTTTTATTTTTTTAATCTAAATTTTGAGATTATTGTTGTGCAGTGAAATGGTGGAAAGCTTTTTTTTCAATTTTTTCAAATGATCGTTATGTAGAGAAATAGAGAAAAAGCTTTAAGGCACGAATAAATCACAAATAATTGTCACTATAGCCTTACTCGTCTAGCTGACTATCAGCCAGTATTTATTCTGACTTCCTAGTAAGCACTTGTATATCAATTTTCCTTTAATGTAACAATATCTTGCCATTCTCAGTCAGTCGAATCAGTGGAAAATACGGAACTTGATTTCGACATTTATTCTACGACAAAGGCCAAGAATTCTCATGCAGCCTTTATTAAGTGCACAACACTATTTTAGAAGAGAATCTTCATCATAAATTTCACGAAGGACAAAAAATGTGAAGGGTTTTGACGTCAACAGAAGTTTCTATTAAATTCCAGTACTGGAACGAATCGCGTAAGAGACAACGACGCTTGGAATGTCAAATTCCTACTATGTAATATCGAGAGAGAGAGAGAGAGAGAGCAGAGAGGAGTATTTAAATGAACGCGAGGTGCTGTTATAGATTGGGGGAAGCACCATACGGAAGGGTTGCACAGAAAATCTGCGTTGCTAAAGAAGGAACTGCTCTCTCTCTCTCTCTCTCTCTCTCTCTCTCTCTCTCTCTCTCTCTCTCTCTCTCTCTCTCCATGAAGTGAAAAACGAAAATGAAACTAAAAATTAAATAAAAATACTTTTTCCCACGAACAATACTAGAAAAATTAACAGGAATTTTCTCTCTCTCTCTCCTCTCTCTCTCTCTCTCTCCCCCTCTACTCTCTCTCGTCTGCCTCTCATCTCTCTCTCTCTCTCTCTCTCTTTCTCTAACGAAAACTAACAGTAAAATAAAAATGAAAAATATATTTCGCAGAACCATACTTATTCACGCCCATACTGAACAAGAATTAAATGGAATTCTTTAAAAAGAAAAACAAAAAAATAACGTAGTTAGAAATTAATCCGGGATTCGCTGACCTCGGCGATACATCTCCGAATGAAATTTAATTTTGCCCGACCTCTGCTTTCAGATACGTTCGCCAATATCCGCAGTCTTTCAGATAGATTGGAATTTATCACTACTGGTCGATAAGTCGTTTAATTCTCTTTTTTTCGTATAATTATTCGGAAGGAAAGTGGCGTGTTTCATATATATATTATATACATATTTACATATATATAACTAAATATACATGTATATATAACTACGTATATATACGTACATACAATGCATATTTAGAAATATATATAAATTTATGTATGTGTATATATAATATATACATATATAAGTCAATACATATCCACACACTAAAATACAGAGATCCCCTCCAATCAAAAATAAAGAGCAGTCGTGAAACTATTCTAGCTCTCTCTCTCTCTCTCTCTCTCTCTCTCTCTCTCTCTTTCTGACTTCCCCTCTCCCTTGCTCACAATTACTCGCTCCGTTTCCATCTGTTCACTGCCACAATAATTTCGTATTGGCTTTCCAATCATTTGTTATGAATATTTCCGGAATGTTTTGGAGGACTGATTTTGACTTCCACTATTTGCTCCGCGATAGTTTCTCGTCCCCCGAAGTAGTACTCTGCTGTTTCCGAATACTACTTTCAGTTATATTTGGACGTTTTATGAAATGGAATGATGTCATGCTTTTAAACATAAAATGAAATATATTTGAAGTGCTTTGACTCTTCATGTTTGGAGTAAGATCACGGTAACGAGTTTTATTTAAGTTTGCAGTATTTCATAAATTCAGAGAAATGTAGTAAATTCAAATATTTAACGGTAAATAATATGTTATACGAAAACAGAATTTCACTATACATGTGTATTGGTCTTTCCTTACGTTTCAAATGTATTCAGATTTTCTGTACAGAAATATTTCCGAATTTTATATGCAAACATACAAGAAAAATCGGATGATTATGACTTAAAAATATATATATAGAAATAAAACATAAAAGCCTTTGCCATTTTCAAGACTTTTTTTTTGCACAGAAACATTTCCTCAATTATATATGTAAACATAATAGTGAAAACCTGATGACTATGACATGAAAAAACATAAACATAAACCATGAAATTTTTTACTATTTTTCCCAGAGAAATAAAACCATTTTGACATTAAACTGGTAAAGGTTCTTTCCGGCTGAATTAATCAAGATATAAGTGACGTGAATTGAGAAGAAAATCTGATAAGGTAAGAAAACGTCAGTGATTCCGTTTCCCTCGACAGAAGGAAAAAAAGAAAAAAGGTGGAAGAAGGTGATCAAGACCTCTCTCTCTCTCTCTCTCTCTCTCTCTTTTTCTCTCTCAATTTTCTTGTTGTTTTAAAATATTTTAACCGAACCACGAGCGAGATGCATCAATGCATATCAATCCACTTTATTAAAAAGCCTTTTTTTACTTAACACTACAACATCAAAAAGATTTAATTTTTAAATAGCTTCTTTACAACTTGTCGTTCTGAGAATTAAAGTCATTTTTTCTGTTAGGGACTGCGACTGCCGGAAAAGTCAGATGGATTTATAGTGTTTCTCATCTTAAAAGATGAAATTTATTTTGGATTCTAGCAGGTGTTACCGAATGGAAAAAGGTCATGGTGTTTAAGATATATAAATACTAGAGATGTTGGTTTATCACTTCAATCTCATTTTCTTGCCCAATACCTCGGTGGTAGTTCATTTTTTATTCTCTCTCTCTCTCTCTCTCTCTTCTCTCTCTCTCTCTCTCTCTCTCTCTCTCTACAAGAAGTATGCTACGGCTTATGTAATAATCGTTAAAATCCTCTACATCTTCACAACAATTTGTACGTTATAAGAACCGACTTCCATCTCTGGAATAACCTGGTTTTATTGTGCCACAAAAACAACCACATTTTTGTTGTGGTTCAAAGACACACTGATTTTATACTGTTTGTTCCTCCTCCCCCCGTCCCCCCCACCCCCTTTTCTCTGTTTCTCTTACCCTGTCTGTCTTTCAAGGATTTGCAACTTAATCCCAATATATATATATATATATATATATATATATATATATATATATATATATATATATACGTATTATATACATACGCACACACACACACACACACACACACACACACACACACACACACACATATATATATATATATATATATATATATATATAATATATATATATATATATGTGTGTGTGTGTGTATTTGTTAGCGTGTGTTAAAGCTGAGGTTGCATTATAAAGTTTATGGTGCATATACTTTGGTCAAGTAATGTAGTTTAATGACCTATTTAATTTTGCGAAAATTATTAATCAAACCAGGTGACCGTTTTTCAGTTTTACCTTCAATAAATCGCTCGGATACGGGAAAATGAATAAATGAACAGGGTAAATAAATAACAATTGAACAATACCCTACTATCAATACGGAATGAATTGATAGCAAAACGTAAAATAGTCTATTTCTAGAGAGTGATAAATAAACTAGGCACCTAAAGTCAATGATATGACAGTTTATTTGGCGAAATAAAATGTAAAATTGAATGAAATTCAAGGTGTCTCACGGGAGGATGCGTTCTGA
>NC_087206.1:9966082-9971082 GCF_015104395.2 Macrobrachium nipponense
AAACCCATATGATACAGACATACATGCATTAATAACCTACGATTATTCAAGCAAAAAAGAATAGAGGCGGAAAAATGAGAAGCAGAAAAAAAAATCTACTATGTGCATGTCAGCCGAGAGGCAGTCACGCCATCCTTGACCTGACCTGAGATGTTTAGGATAATACTTACAGAGTCGTAAAAAACAGGTCATGCATTATGTTCCGTAGTCACGAATTTCGAGTTTTAGTCTCCTGTAAAATAAAACTATTAAGATGGCTTTGTCTGCCCGGTGGCTTTTTTTGTTTTTTTTCTGCCCTTGGATCTTAAACTAATGAAGAGGCTACAAGGCCCCAAATTGGTACGTTGATCATCCACCCTCCAATCATCAAACATACCAAACTGCAGCCGTCTACCCTCAGTAGTTTTCATTTTATTTAAGTTCATCGTTAGCCATAACCGTGCGTCTGGCAACGATATAGGACAGGCTACCACCGGTCCGTAGTTAAAGACTGAGGGGCAACTGCTCATACAGCATTATACCGAGACTACCGAAAGATAGATCTATTTTCAGCGGCCTTGATAATACGCTGTACAGAAAACTTGACGGCGCCGGAAAAAAAATCGGTGCATTTATAGCGTTTTTTTTTGTTGTTTTAAAGGACGAGTGTTCTTATCCGAACACATTTTTATTTCTTCATTTGAATTCTGCGTCCCACACTTTATTGACTGACACTTTCAAGGATTGTCTCTGTTAAACACTAATTCAAAAGTGAAATTTATAAAGATATATGATTTTTTGCGTATTTATCAGTATTACACCTCCGCTAACTTTTTACGGAGTTAAGTGTTTTCGTTACCAAAGTTTTACTATTAAAGACAGTAATTAGTTAAGGTTTTGCACCCAGTTAGTTTGTAGTAAAATTTGCATCTTTTCTCTACTGGATTTCTTCTATATTTATTTTTTTTAATGTATAATACATTAATTTCTGAAACTTTTTTCTATATTCGAGATTTTCAATACACATGTTTACGTAAACAAAAACAAAACAAACAAAAAAAGCAAAAATACCATTTTATTTAGTTGATCAGCTTATTACTAGCAATTAAAAATACCATTTATTTTAGTTGATTTGCTTATTACGAGCAATTATCTTCTAATTATAGCTTTCGAGTAATTTTAAGCAAACTCCGCGTACAATTACGGGGTATCTGAACTGATAAATATGGTTAATGGTGAAGCATCACATTACGCTATTATAGTTACAAAGATATCAGTTTTGAAAAAGTATCGTAGAAAGGGCGATTAGATTTCTCTGAAAATAATTTGATACTGGTCGACTGACGGAGTCTGTTCCTCCGAAAGATTTTGAAAAGAAAATGATAACTAATTATAATTATTTTTTTTATGGAAAATTGTGGTTTTGGTTAATACGTGTCTTAATTTACCTTGAATTTTCTAGATTGACATCACACTGATCGCATTCTTGAACTTGTACAAGATCAAGGGTTTATATTCTTGGTCTTTTTCGTTCACGAATTGTTCCAGTCATTTCTAACAACTACAAAATTCGTGTACGTTTATATAATATATATATATATATATATATATATATATATATATATATATATATATATATATATATATATATATATATATATATATGTATAATATATGTATGTATATATATATATATATATATATAATATATATATATATATATATATATAATATATAATATATATGTGTGTGTGTGTGTGTGTGTGTAGTATGCATACACACAAATATATATATATATATATATATATAATCATATCTTATAAAGTAGTAAAATTATATGGTATTTATAGTGCTAAGAATCACCATAATATTTCGCACGCGTGCGTGAGCGCTACCTAAGCCTCAACACATCCCCCAGATTCAAAGAACATTCTCCATGAACAACAAATGTGTAGAATATCTAAACGCAAAACAGATCTTCTATTAATCAACGACATAATAAAACTATACTACTTATCTCAGAGGCAACTTATATCTACGAACCCGAGACGTATACTACATGTCATGTATTTATGATCCCCACGTGCTATTCTGAGGTTTTTCATTAGTGAATCCGAGACTTTCATAAGCTATATTAATATTACCTCCAATGATGAATTAGAATTTCACACAGATGAGTTGAAATAATCGTGTCTTCATTAAGTGTGGGAACATAAGAACAAATCATGATATCAAGCACATACTTACATACATAGACATTATAATATATATATATATATATATATATACTATATATATATATATATATATATATATATATATATATATAATATATTTATATATATATATATATATATATATATATATATATATATATATATATATATGATCATTTGTGCGCTTGTATGTATTAATTTGCATTCGACCAAACAATTCTTAATGCGAAGTATCAATACTATGGCAAATGTTATACATTTTGTAATCCCATAACTTGAGGTGGGCTTAGGGTCAAAATTAAAGGTTCATATCTCCAGGGCTAAAAAGAAAATGTGCTAATTAGTACCGCAGTAATGATTTCGCGGACGCAGAGTTCGAACCAGCGACTAACTAATAATATGATTCAATGATTTATGAGCTTGTGTAAGATATGATTACGGTAGTTACGTTTTTTTTTATTTTAAATCGTATGAATTATGTTTTTTCTTAATTTTTTTTATGTAATTTATAATGTTGACGTAATACTTATTATATTTAATACATCCTTACAGCACGTTTGAATTCATCTTCAGTTTACTTTCATTTAAGTTATTTAAATTCATAATGTTATTATACTGTATTTGTATAGTATAATGATTTAAGTTCCGCTGGTTCCCTTTACATGTAAAGTTACAAAGGAGTCTCCACTAAGCCTAATTCGTCAGTTCTGTGATACATCAACAAGGAGTCAAGTCAATTTCCTTTCATTATGAATTCCTCATCTCTTGACATAAGTTCGCAGCCGTATTTCAGATCCCTTGTTGGAACTTATATTACAGGACGTCTATCACGCGAACATAAACTTCAGCCTTTGAATCAGTAAAATGAGGAATTTCGTGCGACTTCGTAATCATCTTTCCTCTGGCACCGTTGAGTTTGCATGCTGGTGCTACGTGCACAAATGATTTTATTAACGTATTTAAGAAAATTATCGTAGGCAAATATAAACGATACATTTAAAAAACAGCATTATTAATAATCAAATTAAAACAGAAATCAGTCTCTTTAACGTCTCAGACATTTAGAGAGAATGGAGTATGAAAATAAGGTGGTGTTAAAGTTAAATATAACTTAGTTTAACTAGACCACTGAGCTGATTAACAGCCCTCCTAGGGCTGGCCCGAAGATTGGATATGTTTACGTGGCTAGGAACCAATTGATTACTTAGCAGCGGAACCTACAGCTTATTGTGGGTTCAGAACCACATCGAGAAATGAATTTCTAACAATAGGGTGTTGAAAAATATGTGAGAATGTACGTAAGACAATGGTTAATGGAACACTCACTGGAGGGGGTTAATAGTCGACATATTGCTAGTGAGCTTTTTGTATATCTATCTGTTTATTATGAGAGTAATACCTGTATTATATATATATATATATATATATATCTATATATATATATATATATAATATATATATATATATATATTATATAAATTATTAAAGACATTGTTCTGAGATAGTTAAAATTCTCGCAATTTTTACAGAAAATAAACCTCGAACGAACGAATCATTTTGAGAAATTACTCATACAAGAAGAAGCTAAAATGGTCACTAAAGAGACATGCTAACACTGAACGTATTAACAGGGATAAAAAATGACGTGGAGACGACTAGGCATGTGAGATTCGTCAAACACGATGTCAATATACTGTCACGCGTGAAAACAGACTGACTGATGAAATAGTCGATTGTCATGATAGCAGCAGCTTGATTCAGAGAGCTAATGGAATCATGTTTAGGTATGAAATTATATAAATCATGATTAGCCATACCTATATTGTTTTTAATTCCAGTTGTTAAATGTTTCAGTAATATTTCATTCATAATTTGGATATATAAATACATATCAGTACTACTGCTAATACTACTACAACTACGACTGATAATGATATACGTAATGATAATAAGAATGACAGTAAACATGACAAGTGCAAATAGAAGTGATCAGAAATACTTACGCAACTTTAAACAAACACCAGCCCATTATTCCCCCCCCCCCCCCCGCCCCCCCCCCCCTTTCTCTCTCTCTCAGAACCTCTGTCTTCTTAAGCTCTCCTCTACCATTTTCTCTGGGTTTAACTCTCTCTCTCTCTCTCTCTCTCTCAGAACCTCTGTCATTTCAATCTCTCCTGTATAATTTTCTCTAGGTTTAACTCTCCCTCTCTCTCTCAACCTCTCCTTTTCAGTGATTATAAGTTTAAATCTTTCTCCACTCCCCCCCCCCTCCTCTCTCTCTCTCTCTCTCTCTCATTCTCTCAACACGGCGAAACCATTACTCTCTCACCATTGCCTTCTTAACCTCTCTTTTTTCATTGTTTATACGTTTAAATCTTTCTCCCCTCCCCACCCCCACCCCCGTCCTCTCTCTCTTTTCTCTCTCTCTCTCTAAATGTAAGTTAATATTACGGTATACCAATACAGCAGCTTCTTAGTTATAGCTAGTAATACCCCCCATCTCTCTCTCTCTCCTCTCTCTCTCTCTCTCTCTCTCTCTCTCTCTCATACACACCCACGCACCCAAACATACAAACACACATGCATATATGCATGCATACATATGCATAAACCTTTGTGATGCAAAATGACCATTACAGCTGATTTGGTATTATGGGTAATACCAATGTGGGTGTTATTGTCTGGGACGAATAATTATTACGATTCGTAATTTACAAATCTGGTTTAATTGCCATCATTTGGTAAATAAACTCTCCGGAAATAATCTCTCGGGAAATAATTGGAAATACAAATACAATAAATAAA
>NC_087206.1:9976082-9981082 GCF_015104395.2 Macrobrachium nipponense
ACACACACACACTATATATATATATATATATATATATATATATATATATATATATAATATATATATATAATATATATATGTGTGTGTGTGTGTGTGTGTGTGTGTGTGTGTGTGTTGTGTGCGTGCGTGTGGTTGTGCCTATGCGCGCTCACGTGTATATTTTATTTTAATAAGCACGCGAATTAGTTGCTGAGACCTTGTAATGAATAAATACTGCAAATATTAAAATCAAGGCATAAGCGAAAGATTCATTCCCTACACAGAACATCAAAAAATTATATATTCATCCTGAAATCATAAATCACAACTTACTACACGTGTAAATTAACAAACGTAAAGTATAAAAAGCCAAAGCCATTTAGTTACTGCAAAGCACAGCAAAGAGGAAAAAAATGCAATATAGATATTGGGAAGCTAAAACTTCGTTTAATTGAGGATAAAACTGACTTCCGTGATCTTTGTAAGTTGTTGGAGGTGATTTATAGATATGTATACATGGATATGAAACGAATTCAGTACTGAACTTAGATCTGGTATGTCTTTGGTCAAAGTGCGTGTAAATCGCCTTGTCAAATCTGGAGCTTCTAATGGAGGGGTTGGCTTTGTCACCTGCCTGTTAAAAGAAAACAATATTCAGACGGAGTAAAAAAAAAAAAGAAAGTAATCTTAAGTTTAGAAACCAGACCCTGAGCAAGATAATCCTCAGTTCCTTTGAGGGCTGGTCCGAAGGATTAGGTATTTTTACACGGCTAGGAACCAATTAGTTACTTAGCAACGGGACATACAGCTTATTGGGGGATCCGAACCACATTATATCAATAAATGAATTTCTAATTACCAGAAATAAATTCCTCTGATTCCAAGTTGGCAGAGTGGGGACCGAACTCGGGCTACAAAATTGGTCGGCGAGCACGTAACAAACTCGCCCAATGAGGGACATTATTGAGGGGGTGAAAAGTCAGATAGATGAAAGAGAATATGGATGGAGGTATACAGTAAAATTAATGACAGAGGTTGCAGCTAGGGCCCGAAGGGACGCTGCAAAGACCTTTAAGTAATGCCTACAGTGTACCAACTAAGGTGTACTGACGGCGCTACCCACCTACGGGATATGTATTTATGGCATATAAGGAATTTTTTCTCTGTGTAAAGACACACGCATATGAGAGATGGTCTCCACCCAAACACATTCATATGCATACATAATTCACAAATGGAATAGATATTAATTAAAATAATGTACTGCATTTGTCACTGTTGCAAACGCTATTGTACAAGTACTTCCAGGAATCGATACATACACGCCCTTTCTTTCTAGAATAACTACCACCCTTTTGACATTTTGAATTCGTAGCCTGCTTCCATTTGGTGATTAAATTTTAATATTCATGAACGTTTTGAAAAAAAAGTAGTATATCATTAACATGCGATTTTTTATAATGACTAGGTTTCAGACATGTTTGTTATGCATTAATATGCTTTCTACTCTCCACATTTCTCATGTTCCAGATATAATAGGCTTTAAATCTAGCCATATTTACAGCTAAGGAAGTGAACGAATGGGATTTTATCAAACACCGATTATATATAATAGCGGCAATGAATGACAATTCCGAACCAATATTGAAATCCGTTTTAGTAATTAGAAAAAAACAGTTTCAATACACACACAAACACATTTACATGTATATACATGTGTGTGTGTTAGGCACACGAAAAACATCGTAGTTTGAATATACATGCACACATTTACATATATACATATTATTGTGCATTTGTGTATAGCGTCAATGAATGCCGATACCGAACCAAAGTTTAAGTGCGTTTTAGTAATAACCACAACAACAACAAATTCAATACACACATTTACATGTATATACATTTGTGTGCGTGTAATAAAATGATAAACACCCCATGCACAGACACACAGATACATATATCAACAAACAAACACACACACACACACCTTCCCTCCCCCTTATACCTGCCTCTCACTTAGTAAAAAAAAAAAAAAAAAAAACAGCAGTAGTACATCTGGGACAACGAACACATGTCAGCCAATGGCTTACTCATCACTCTTACGCCCCATTTTATTGGCCCATAACCATATTCGTCAAAGCCTTCTGTGCCATTAGGCAGTCGTTAGGACTATGGCTGGCGTGACCTTGCCTTCCCCCCCCACCCCCCCAAGAAAGGCAGGAGGCAGGTGAGTCCACTTTTATTGTTTCTTTGTGTATGTAATTTGTTGATGTTTCGTACATTTCAGAATGGGGCGGGAATTTATGATTTTTAGTTTCCAGAATAAGGGGTTTTATATATAATATAATATATATATATATATCTATATCTATATATATAATATAATTATTTATTAATATATTATATATATAATGAACTGGTAAAAAATGTTCTGTAACAACAGAATCACATCTAATAAAAGGAGCCCATAAAAAACACCAAAATGTAGAGAGAAAAGTACTATATTTCAGAGACTGCTGTCTCTCTCTTCAGGTATATACCTGAAGAGAGAGACAGCAGTCTCTGAAATATAGTACTTTTCTCTCTACATTTTGGTGTTTTTATGGGCTCCTTTTATTAGATATATATATATATATATATATATATATATATATATATATGATATATATTATATATATATACGTATATATATATATATATATATATATATATATATATATATATGTATATATATATATATATATGTTACATATGATATATACATAAACTACTATTTTGCCTATTTCCCTATTTAATTCAAATGAAAATTTCAAACTGTCCAACCAAAAAAATTAACGTATCTTACTATGGTGTTTGATGACAAATTTTTATATATAATATATATATATATATATATATATATATATATATATATATATATATATATATATATATATAAATATATATTACTATATATATATATATATATATATATATATATATATATATATATATATTATGGTATATATACATATATATATGCATCCTATTTATATTTAATAGAAAAATCAATGCTAATTCATTTAAATGACATTTTCAAACCGTTCAGCAAAAATAAAATAATTGACTTTTTCTGGTGTTTGATAAGAAATTGCTTATATAAATATGGATCCTATACTATCATGTGGTTAATAAAAACAGAAATTCTCATTAGGTCTTAAAGAGATGTCCTAATTAAACTTATTTATTACTTTTTCTATTATTCAGAAGATGAAGCTTATTCATATAGAACAAGCCCACAGGTGCAACTGACTTGAAATTCAAGCTTCCAAAGAGTAGCATGGTCTTCGTAAGAAAGAAGAAATAGAGGGTAATGGGAAACAGGGAAAGAGGAGATCACTCATGACAAAAACGGATAAATTAGCACATTAACAAATCATCCCGTAATCCTCATAAGAGGTCCCCATCAGATTCGAAACTTAAAACGAATAATATATTTAACAATATCATGCCACTTATTCATTCACGAAGATGCTCACATCACCTTATTAAAATATGACTTCACCCCCCGAGCTGTCAGACAAGGAATTAAGTTTTTTTGATCTCGTCTGGAGAGAGAGAGCCAGCGAGTGTTTCTGTCGAGAAAATTGTATAAACGAAGCGCCTGAGAGAGGAGGCGTCCTCCACTTCAGGAAAGACGAGATGTGGCCTAGAGATTTTGGAGGAGCCCTTTGAAGAGTCTGCTTATTTTACGGGCGGAGGGAAAATGAGGAAATGGTCTTGGGTAAACAAGGGAAGGTGGTGGTGGTGAAGAAATTTATTAACATTTCATTGCCGACGGTTTTATATTTGTCGTCCTAATTTTGGGTGTTCATATTCATACGGTTTTTTATGCGTTACTGGTCTATTTGTCCTAAACGAAAGCCCCCACATTTAATCTAAATAAATATATAATTATATTAATTTATATATATATATATTATTTATATAGTTTGTTAATTTTATATAGATTAAATATTATATATTTAATGATAATTATTTAATATTTTTATTAGTTTATATATTTTTATAAGAATATATTATATATATTTATTTATTAATATAATATTATTATATTATACCCAACACATTTTAATATATATAAAGATATATTATATTTTAATTATAGTTATTTAAATAATTGTTTATTTTTTATATTTTTATATATAATATTATAATATTATATATATTATTTAATATTTATATAATATTAGTCTATTATACTATAATATGTAATACATTTTAATTAATATATTATATTAGTTAGTTATATTTATATATATACATATAATATAGTGTAATATACTTTATATATTAAATATATATCTTATATGTATATTATATATATTTAATATATAATATTGATATAGATATTATTAATAGTATAAAATAATATTATATATATAATCACCGTTGGCTTCAGTTCCGTATATAGATTTAAACAAGTATGCTCAATGCCCTTGGGTATTCCAGAACCGACGTATAATTATTGATCTCAGGCAGCAATTGTAATTAGATAAATTTATGTTTTGGCTATGTGGGGAGTGCCTGGACAATATACATCGCCTGAAGGTTCATTTGACCTATTGTAATCATAAATAATAGTATTCCTGACATAGTTTTTTTATATTTCCGTAGCACTGGAAAGAATTCTGCTCGTGACTCATTCGCGTTTAATTAGTCAACAGTAGTCAACAGCAATGCTTGTTTGTATGGTGTTTTTACGTTGCATGGAACCAGTGGTTATTCAGCAACGGGACCAACGGCTTTACGTGACTTCCGAACCGCGTCGAGAGTGAACTTCTACCACCAGAAATATACATCTCTAACTCCTCAGTTAACAGTAATGCGTGATTCGCGTGTTTCTAATTTCGGGTTGAAAAGGACCCGTGGATTTATCTAGGATAATAATGACATTTAGCTTACAGGCCTCTGATAACGGTAACATCAATTTTAGGAAATCGCTCTGATATGAAGAGTTGGTGCTATTTTGGCCAGTCGGT
>NC_087206.1:9986082-9993582 GCF_015104395.2 Macrobrachium nipponense
TTATGTAAAAGTGTTATTCCTGAGAGACGTTGCAAAATGAAGTTGTCACGGTCACTATGATTGTGTCCGTGACAATGACGACTAACCATATGATATCTGGCGATGAACCTTCAGAATTTATCACTTAATAAATTAACTACTCGAGAAACAATTTATGCTGAACACAATCAGTCATCCCCGTTTCACATTCCATTCCAGTAGTGATAGGGTTAAAACCACAGCATACTGAATAAATAAAGAACTCTTGCAACTCGTGCAAATACGTACTTAAACCGTTTAGCATAGGCTCAGGAAGTATTCGCGTGCACGGCTAAACCGTTCATCGAGCGGGAGAAGCCTGGTAAAGCGAAGCAGCACCTTTAATCCAGATTATTTGCACGGCTGAATCTCAAGGGGATTGTATCAATGCATGCATCAGACCGTGACGCTATTGATACCCCCCTCTCCCCTCCCCTACCCCCCCCCTCCCCTCCCTCCCTCTTCCCCCTACCCCGAAAAACTGTTTGCCCGTGACACAGGCGATTAAAGAGAAGAGGAGAGAAAGAAGAATTATCACAAGGGGGCCATTGACTGTCCGTTGCCAAGGGCTTGCTATAAAAAGTAGAAGTGCTATCTGGCTTCTGTGGCCCTGACGAAAGAAATGTTTTAAGAGATGTCTCGGCGATGAGTGGGGATCTTTGTATTAAATTACATAATATGTATAGTGTATATGTATATATATATATATATATATATATATATATACTATATATATATATATATATATATATATATATATATATATATATATATATATATTATATATATATATATATATATATATATATTATATATATATATATATATATATATATATATATATATATATATATATATATATATATCTATATATATATATATATATATATATATATATATATATATATATATATATATATATATATATATATATATCTATATATACTCGTACATCATTTGTACCTCGGTATTATGGTTGGATGATAAAGAATGACAAATCAAATGACACAGAAATAGCGACAATCATAATGATTAAGCAAGAGGGCCAACTAAATTATTGTAAACGAAATCAAACATCCAGGACTCACCACCTACCAGTATATATCTACCGCTCGAGTGACCATCTTTCCAATCTCCAGTAAACGACCCAACCTGTAAAATGATGAGAAGCATAAGCATAAAATACTGGAATGAAATAAATGCTGATCAACAAATTTGCATATCTTACTCATTACCTCTGCACTGCTTACTTATTTCAGTTTTCATTATGAAAACGAAATTTTCAGAACATTGTATGTAGGGCTCATATCTCTGTAAATAGAAGTATAATGCTGAATAAATAAGAAAGAGAGAGAGAGAGAGAGAGAGAGAGAGAGAGAGAGAGAGAGAGAGAGAGAGAGAGAAATACTAGTCGTTTCTATTAATTTACAGTGTGCCAGAAGTAAGTATCAGAACAGATCAGGTCATCATATATGTATGATGTATATATACACAATATACACATATATGTATATTGTACTATATAATACAAATATATAAAATTATTATATATATATATATATATATATTATATATATATATATATATATAATATATATATATTATATTATATATCAATATTATATATTATATATATTATATTATATATGTAAACAAACGCTATCAATAAGCTTAAAAAAAGCAACATAGACCTACATGCGAAATTCCACCATCTGGTACATATTACTGCGCCATTGCCTGCCTCAGAGAAAATGTTATTAATTAAAGGAAGCCTCTGTTATCAAGGGTGGGATCGTCATCCCGACAAAGTAGTAATTGGGAAGCAATAACATTACCCGATACATTTGTTATTGAGGGTAATGCTAGGTTTCAGGTCGTTTACACTTATCTCTGGGAATTTGCGAATAGTGGCTGGTACTGATATCAAATGCAGTTTATTCCGGTGTAATATTAGGAGCATAAAGGCGTATAGCTATGTACACAAACAAACACTATATGATTATATATATATATATATATATATATATATATATATATAATATCATATATATATATATATATATATATATATATATATTATATATATAATATATAATAATTAATTATATATATATTAATGTTATAGGGAGAGAGAGAGAAGAGGAGAGAAGCTTTACAAGGATTAGGATGTCTCAAAACTTGTTAGTCCATCCGAGTTTTACTGTTCATTAACAGTGTCCTAATGATTCTTTCTAGCTTTCTTTTAAACGCTTCCTCACTGTTGCTGTTTACAACTTCTGGTGGCAGTTTATTCCATGTGTCACATAACTTGTATGCAAAGAAGTTCCCACAATGGGATGTGTTGTATCTCTTCAGTTCCAGTTTACATCCATTATTTCTTGTTTGGTTTTCGTATAATGTAAAGAGGTTACTGTCCACTTTCGTTGTGCCTTTCAGTATTTTAAATGTTTCTATTAGTTGTCCTCGCAATCGTCGTGTTTCTAAGCCATGCATGTTCAGGTTCTCTAGTCGTCTTTGGTAACCTATTTACCTGATGGATGGAACTAACTTTATGGCTCTTGCTTGTACCCCTTCTAGACTATTCGGAGAGAGAGAGAGAGAGAGAGAGAGAGAGAGAGAGAGAGAGAGAGAGAGAGAGAGAGAGAGATCACGACGCTTAGATCTCAAACAGGACGATGAATTGACAGCCAAATCAGAACCATGAATTTTTAATAACTTACACAAATAAAAAAATAAATGGAAAATAATCTAGAACTTAAAGTGAACTACAAAATATCCAGTGATACATTGACGGAATCTGCTGCCTAAAAAGTATAGGAGAGTAAACAGAGCAATGATACTTGACACTTTTCCATAGAAAATGTTAACTTAAAAAATAAAAAGACGAATATTTTAAGGTAACAGACACGAATTTAATTTACAGGGAAGTTGCGTTAACCTATGCATGAGAATAACAGAAGAATAATTGACAATATAATTCAAGCAATGAAAAACAAGGAAACCCCAACTCCTCGTGCTTCCTAGAAGCAGCAAAGAGGTAAGATTCACTAGACAAACACAATCGGGAAGGAAATGATCTGAGTGCAAAAGGGGGAACCCCTGTTTGTTTTGGTTCCAGCGAAAATCTTCAACTAACCTTCACATACTCTTCCTCTTCCTTTTTTTACTCAGGAAAAACTCTCGTGTTTTGGTTAAGGATCTGATCAGTGCGATGGACAAGAGTCTGTGATTTCATTCTTGGCTTTTGTTTTCCTCGAGCTATTTTTGCTTGATAATGTTTCTTTTTTATCCTTTTTTGTTATTATGAATGATTAAAATCTATTCTCACCTTAAACGTCCGAATACATTTTTTTTCAGTGTTGATAGAGTTCGCATCTTATTCTTTTCAAATTTCAAATATTTTAAACAATGACCAGAATACATTATCATTGAAGAGATTTAAATAAAAATGTCAATGCGTATGATGTCTATTTGACTAACAAAACAATTTTCTGGAAGATAACTGAAGTACATATTCATCTAATTGATTTAAATAAATATTTCAATGCGTATTAGAATTGTTTGGATTACTTATAATGTTACGTATTATTCTCTTTGATTACTTTATAAACAATTTAGAACAGATGTTTATTCAAAGGATTTAGATAAAAGTTGTAATGCTTTGAAAACTATTTCCCATACAAACAAAGAAGTGAAGAATGAAAACATGAGTAAATACAAATAACAAAATGTTCGCCATCATGTTTACTTTTGACTAAATAATATTCAGGTGAATAACTAGATTAGATATTCACCTGGAAAGATTCAAATAAAAATGTCAATGCTATGAAGACTAGCTGACTTCAATACAAAGGAAAATCATCTACAAAAAAACATCTAAATGTAAGCAAATATGAACATGAAAGCACTCGGAAGTCGATGCTTATGAAGACGATTTGACTAAAAAAAGAAGAAGGAACAAAAAATTGAAAAGATGAGCAAACATGAATATGAAGACGCTCGTCATTTTCTAGCGGACCATTCCCCCAAAAAGGAGACATTAAACTGAATTTACTGAGACGACATCGTCTTTCTGCTCTTCACAATTGGCACACAAGTTCGGAGCTACACTTTTCTCAAAACGCTATACTATGCTGCTCCTCGCCATAAATTCTCAGTCCATCTGCATGAAAGTAAGTCATCATCATTTCCTCTGCCGCATGGCGCGCATCAGGACCCACGTCCAGAGAGAGAGAGAGAGAGAGAGAGAGAGAGAGAGAGAGATATTAAGTACGATAGCATAACGAGTCATGGAGAGACACAATAAGTGGAATGCATCGAATGAAAATGTGAGAGAGAGAGAGAGAGAGAGAGAGGAGAGAGAGAGAGAGAGAGAAATATTAAGTACGATAACATAACGAGTCAGGGAAAGAGAGACATGGAATAGAATGCATCGAGAGAGAGAGAGAGAAAGAGAGAGAGAGAGAAATATTAGGTACGATAACATAACGAGTCAGGGAAAGAGAGACATAGAATAGAATGCATCGAGAGAGAGAGAGAGAGAGAGAGAGAGAGAGAGAGAGAGAGAGATAATATTAAGTACGATGCAAAAAATGTGGGAAAACATAACGAATCATGGAGAGATATATATGTAAAATGGAATACATCGAAAGAAAATGAGAGAGAGAGAGAGAGAGAGAGAGAGAGAGAGAGAGAGAGAGAGAAAATTTTTGAAACTTCTGAAATACATGTTTAAGAATATATCCTGATTTACCAAAGAATAATTAATGTAACATCAATTATTGATAGATAAATTATCAACTTACCAGTTAATTACTGATTTATCAATTCACACTGCAAAGTCTACTCTTCGTGGCTGTGTCGTAATATTCAGTTGTTGGGCTCATAAAATAACCTGATACCTTAGTATTTTCGATTGTTGGTTTGATAAACTGTCTTAATGCATTCATACTTTGGAGTTTGTACATCCTCTGAAAATAAGAAAATATAAAGATGAATTAATTCGGTAGGTTAATTAATGAGTAATTTTTGGGGCGTTAGCAAAAGGGAAAAAAAAGTAAATACACTTTCCCCTCTATTATTAGGAGTATATTTTGTAATTGGCTTCAATCTCAATGGCGTAAAGAAAACGTTTATATGTATAAATGACAGAATTCCTTCAATTGTGTATAAATATGTAATATATATATATATATATATATATATATATATATATATATATATATATATATATATACATACACACACACACACTCATATATATATATATATATATATATATATATATATATAATATTATATATATATATATATATATATATATATATATATATATATATATATATATATATATATATAATTATGTATATATATATATATATATAATATATATATATATATATATATATATATATATATATATATATATATATATATATATATATATATATATATATATATATAATATATATATAATATATGTATATATATATATATATATATATATATATATTATATATATATATATATATATATATAATATATTATGTATATATATATATATATATATATATATATATATATATATATATATATATATATATATATATATATATATATATATATATATATATATATATATATAATATATATATATATATATATATATATATATATCTATATATATATATATATTATATATATATATATATATATATATAATATTGTGCATCTTTAATGCTCAATCTTAACATGAGCAAAAGTATATCAAAGATTTGTGAGAGGATTCCATAAGCACTAATCTGTAACGAGTTATTTTGTATTATTTAACCTAAAACGAACAACCTTTATTCTTTCCTTATGTTTAGATTATCCAACATTTATATTTTCCCTAAGAGTAGACTATCAGAAAACATTGCTGGCATTCAAATCCGCCCGCAATAAATGACCAAAATTATACACCACAACAATCTCAAAACTACTCGTGTCTTTATGGGATTAACGAAACAAAATAAAATAAAGGTTTTAGACAACAGGCACTCGAGTAAAGTGAAAGGATCCGTGTATCGCGCGGCAGTCAAGAGCGGAAATTCGTCCCGAACAGCTGGAGTTTCACACGGGTCGTGATGTTAGTCATTACGCTCTGCTCTCAAAGGTAAGGGACTGGGAAGTGTTCTATATTCTATCTCCATTCGTCATACAACCATTTATCATGATATTTCAGAGTCATTTCAGTCAAGATTTTAGGGACTCTGCTGTAACACAATGATGTACTTTAGTAGATTCACTTACGCCGTGCATTTGATGTCTAGGGTAGTCCCTTACGACGCTCCTGATTGGCTGTTGATAAGCCAATCACATGGCTGAAAACTCTCAGTCTCTCTAGAGAGCGTTCACATAGGCAGGATATATGTTTCCCCTCTCCTGAGGGATACGTCTTTCAAAAATATCCCGCAGGAGAGATGGAATATACATCCTGAGAGTTTCCACATTTGTGACTGGCTTGTCAACAGCCAATCAGGAGCGTCGTAAGGGGCTGGCCTAGACATCAAATGCACGGCTGATGTGAATCTACTATAGTATGTAAATTTGATCTCTCAAGGCTAGATAATTCTTTTGACGCGTTTGGATTCAAGGAACTTAATGATATAATAATGCCACTTTCTTTAGATCTGCCATTCCACTCGTGTTTTTGTTGTTGAGTGGATATTTTTTTTCATTAAAATAATATTTTGATTAAAAATTACAAATCATAATCTAGGCAAACCAGCTGTGACAAAACATCTTTGTATATAATCCAAATCAATCTCCAAACATCTTTGTATGTAATCCAAATCAATCTCCAAACATCTTTGTATATAATCCAAATCAATCTCCAAACATCTCTGTATATAATCTAAATTAATCTCCAAACATCTTTGTATATAATTTAAATTAATCTCCAAACATCTTTGTATACAATCCAAATTAACCTCGAAACATACGTATTTGTATACAATCCAAATTGATCTGTAATCAAATAAAGTCTGCTTATACTACACTAAAAAAAAAACTAATGATACTTAAAGAGTTTAAAGAACATTTTGCCTCTTTTGAAAAAAAAATTATAAAAAGATAATTTATTACAAAACGAAACGCTGAGCAGAAACATCGAAATCTGCAGTTACTAACGATATTCTGCAGTAGTATTCCCTGGAGAGAGAATACTTCCATCGGTATTTAAAACATTTGGGGATTTTGGTTCTGATATAAATGCAAATACCTGTACAATCATTTTCTAGCTTCCTCGTTCGATTATAAAACTTTTTCCACATCCTCGAGTTTGCAATTTTTTTTCTAAAGAGAAACAAAACACTTTTAACGTTCCTATTATAATCGAGGAAATTTCCACAGACAGGTTTTGTAGTGTTCTTCTATTTTTATTTTTGTTTCTTATGATGCAATAGCAACTCGATGCATTCCATGAATACTCCGGTAAAGGAA
>NC_087206.1:9998582-10006082 GCF_015104395.2 Macrobrachium nipponense
ATACTTCGCCTTGCCTAAGCCTTTCTACCATTTCATTCAGCCCGAGCTAGAAGTTAAATAAAATTAGTAAACGTTAGAGGGAATTAATAATGTTCAGGCATTCACTGTTCTTTGCTGTTTGTTATCAAAGTGATAAACAACCAATGGTGAATGAAAAAATAATAATAATAATAAGTGGACTCGTATAGACGTCTGAAAAGCATACAGAAACAACAAACAGAAAATTGTAGCGAGGAAGACAAAACCCCTTCTCAGCAAAGTGAGAGAGAGAGAGAGAGAGAGAGAGAGAGAGAGAGAGAGAGAAAGCTTTTAGACAACAGCCAATCGAGGGAAGAGTCTAAAAGCGTTAAGTGGAATAATTCAAGTTGGCCCGCTGTTTGATCCAGGTTTCGAAAGGCCTTCCATTATGGAAATCACCTCCGCCAAGTTTTCGTTTCGCCGTTTGGCCCTCCTAGTTTTTTGGGGTCGTTGCTGCTGCCGGTGTGTCTCGCGGTAAGAGATTGGAATCTGTACCTGCTTCGGTAACTCTCCTTACCATGTTAATCAGTGTTGTTCTATGTCTCCTCGGGGGAGATTTGTGATCGTTTCTCTCAAGGAATTCGAGCCTTTTTTATTGTCTGTCTTCTCGTTCTGGGGACAATGTTTACCTTTAAGGGATTCGATCCTCCTTTGCTCTGTCTCTTCTCACTTTGGGATTTGCAATTTCCCCTTTAAAGGATTCGAACCTTTGTTATTCACTGGCTGGTCACTTTGGTTTTGTAATTTACGCTTTAAGGAATTCAATCTTGTGTTGCCAATGATATGTAATGTTTTATTTCTCATGGGGATGGGTGTGGTTTGACCAATATACATTAGTTACCGCTCCGACGACTACGTGATTTACTTAGAGTGTAGATACTGGTGAATCCTGTACATAAAAAAGTAAAACGTCCTGAGGTATACATTGAGGATATATATATATATATATAATAATATATATTCTATTATATATATATATATATATATATATATATAGTATATATATATATACACGAGGATCAAAGGAAATGCGGGGTGAAACAAACCTTCAAATAAAAAGTGAACTAACTTCTCCTTAACACGTCCGCTTTACAAAGTGTAAAAAATAATATAATATAAAATCACGCAGCCCCCCCCCCCCCCCCCCCCCCCCCACCCCCCCCCCCCCCCCCCCCCCCGCCCCCCCCCCCTTGTGCCGGTCAGCTTTCTCTGCAAGAACTTAATGAACCGTGTGGAAGCTGCTGCTGCTGCCTCAGGCACCATTTTCCTCGCTATTTTTTCATGTGGAATTAACGCCCTAATGTAAAGTGGCCATTCTCTCGTGATGGGAAACGCTAAAAGGGTAATTTGAAGCATCATAACACAGTTCCGAATATTCGGGGGAGGGAAATGAACGGTTTCACAGTTAAAGGGAGGAGCGCCGGCATCTACCAGGTGAGTAATGAGTACTTTTGACTTGATTTACATACATTTTTGGCATCATACCCAGCACTGGGGCAACTAAGGCCATTCAGCGCTGACGCGCAAATTGACAGTAGAAGGCTTAAAAGATGCAACAGGAGGAAAACCTCAAAACAGCTGCACTAGGAAACAATTGTTAGGAGAGGGTGGACAGTAAGAAGGAAGAAAGAGAATGTGAAGGGAGGTACAGTTAAAGGAATGAAAGTAGTTGCAGCTTGGGGCCGAAGGCACGCTGCAAAGAACCTTAAGTAAAGCCTACAGTGCACCGAATGAGGTGCACTGACGGCACTAACCCCCCCCCCCCCCCCCCCCCCCCCCCCCCCCCCCACGGGTGAATTTTATTTTTTGCCAGGAAACTAAACGGCTTTTTTTATTTTGGACGAAAATTCATCTTGTCAGGTTTTTTGGTAACGCGAAATTAACAATCCCTAATATTCTTCAAGGCATTGAAGTTTACCAAAGTTAACCTATTATTTTAAATGTTTTAAAGAAGCAAATTTATTCTTACTGCATTTGAATTAAATTTCTAGTGATATATACCACCTATTATTACGGTTGATTGATCGATTTATGGACTTTAGGCATACATGTCAAGCACTGGGTAACTATGACCATTCAGCCCTTAACATCAAATATTAATTCAGCTAAAATTCATTAAACCTACAAATAAAAAAATACCAAAAATTCTTTCATACAAATTAAATAAAACTGCAGAATACAATAAAAATTGTACCATAATAATAGTCTTTAGTACGAATTATATAAACCTGTAAAAATCTGATAAAAAAAATTGTACTAAAAAATAGTCTTTAATACGAACTGAACACACACGTGAAATCTGATAAAAATTGTACCAGAAAATAGTATTCATACGAATTAAATACGTCTGCAAATTTTGATAAAAAT
The DNA here is from genome assembly GCF_015104395.2 of Macrobrachium nipponense. Taxonomy (NCBI): domain Eukaryota; kingdom Metazoa; phylum Arthropoda; class Malacostraca; order Decapoda; family Palaemonidae; genus Macrobrachium; species Macrobrachium nipponense. The sequence goes on from NC_087206.1 coordinate 10,000,968, forward strand.
CATACCAGAAAATAGTATTAATACGAATGAAATACGTCTGACCAAATTCTGATAAAAATTCGTATAAACCAGAAAAATAGTATTAATACGAATTACATACGTCTGCAAATTCTGATAAAAATTATACCAGAAAATAGTATTAATACGAATTAAATACGTCTGCAAATTCTGATAAAAATTATACCAGAAAATAGTATTAATACGAATTAAATACGTCTGCAAATTCTGATAAAAAATATACCTGAAAATAGTATTAATACGAATTAAATACGTCTGCAAATTTTGATAAAAAATATACCAGAAAATAGTATAATTACGAATTAAATACGTCTGCAAATTCTGATAAAAATTATACCAGAAAATAGTATTAATACGAATTAAATACGTCTGCAAATTCTGATAAAAATTATACCAGAAAATAGTATTAATACGAATTAAATACGTCTGCAAATTCTGATAAAAATTGTACCAAAAAATAATATTAATACGAATAAAATAAACATGTAAAATGATAGAAATTGAGCCAAACAATAGTATTAATACGAATGAAATAAGCCTGTAATATTTGATAAAAAATTGTACCAAAAAATAGTATTAATACGAATTAAATACGTCTGTAAAATCTGATAAAAATTGAGCCAAAAATAGTATTAATACAAATTAAATAAACCTGTAAAATCGGATAAAAATCGTATAAAAAACAGTATTAATGTGAAGTAAATACGTCTGTAAAATCTGATAAAAATTGTACCAAAAATAGTATTTGTGCGAATTAGATAAACCTGTAATATCGGATAAAAATTGTACCCAAAAAATAGTATTAATACGAATTAAATAAACCTGTAAAACCTGATGAATTAAATTCTGAAATAAAAATTAATTTACTTTAAAATCAACATTGGTTTCATGATATCACCATTATCATCAAGTACCTCACTCATGGACCTACACAAAAGGGAGGTAGCCCTCCTTTCTTGGATATAAACTGGGCAATCAGTTAATACAATGCTTCACTGATAAAACTTCTTGACAGGTATCCCTATTCCACTGTGCATTACATCAGTATCTATGCGTAGCATGCGTATGTGTCCTATACGCAGCCTTGTTAAAATAATGCTAGTCGTCCGACCTGGATGATCTGAGAACTGCTATCTCTTAACTAGACTTTATATTACCAATTAAGTTCCCCGAACCAATTCGCCACTTTCTACCTATAGAGATGTGAATGATTTGTCTTAAATCATTGTAAGGGAGGTCTACGAGTGCTTGATTTTGTAATATTATCGATTACTTAGCTGTCTTATCGGCTACCTCATTCCCATCTATACCCAAACGATCATATATCCAACAAAAGCTCACCCTGATACTGCGTGGTTTGTTTTGTATGGTGTTTTTACGTTGCATGGAACCAGTGATTATTAAGCAAAGGGACCAACGGCTTTACGTGACTTCCGAACCATATTTTACAGCTCCAAGGAAGAACGGCATATAATTGAGCCGTGAATATCGAGCAGTATTGTGGTAATTTCTTTCGTGATTACACGATTCCCTAACTACTGTACAGCCAACTTCATACTCAGACTTGGAGCCTTCAGTAAATATGCTTTGTCCTCTGTTGGATGGAATGCTGAAGAAATTCCCTTCTAATTTCCTCATTGCAAAGGGGCGCATAATTAATATGTGGCTTGCACCAAGGTGGGAGATTTGGGATATGCAATCTAATTTCTTTATTGCAACTGGGCTTATATATTAATAGGTGGCTTGCACCAGGGGGAGGTTTGGGGTATGCAATCTGTGATATTGGTGTTGTCAATATGCCCACATCTCTAATTTCTCTTCCAAGTCTTACCTCCTCCAGAGGGTTGGGTAATCGGTGTCTATTTGCTGGCCGATCTACCTGGCCTTTCCTTTCACATACTTATAATTAGTATTATTGTTCGAGGTTAATGATCTGGATATGTTACCTTGAGGCTAGTTCTTCCCTGTGGATTGGAAGAGGGGGTACGCCAGTCTACATACATATATACTAGTTAAGGTGCGTCAACACGGTCGAACAATGTCCGACGGACAAACATTGTTACCATATCGTAGGCGAAGCAGGAGTAACGTCATAAACGCTGAAACGATGGAAGTAGATCTGGCAACAAAAAGAGGTACCAGAAGAAGTTGTATACCACTGCTTTTACTCTGCTCACAAGGCAATGACCGGCGGAAATTGGTCACAATGTTTGTCCGTCAGACATTGTTCGACCGTGTGGACGCACCTTAAAGGCCTGTCCACACGATCGGCCTGATCGGCAGACTTCCCCTCTAACGGGCACACTTGACGGCAAACCGTCAAATTGCCCGATGGGTCTTGTAGCAAAATCACCATGGTGGTGCCCGATGGCTTGAGCTTCGACCCTGGCAGACGTACGTGAACCATATACATTTCTTTTACTGAGCCATTCTTTGCACCATATTCTCTTCTTTTTCATCACACACAAAGCAATTATGCTACGCTTTCTTCTTCTTTGTGATAGGCACCATGTTTATCGTACTGCACTGAACACACTACTGGCATCGTCGGGCACGCCCCACCTCTCCATCGCCTCAACCCGTGTGGACAACATTCACGGATAAGTCCGCCAGAATTTGCCCGTCAACCCTGGCAGCACGCCGATCAGGCCCGGTCGTGTGGACAGCCTTTACAGGGGAACTGATGGACCCTGACCCTGATATCGGCAGTCCCACATTATGTACTGCATCTAATTTCTCACCAAGTTATGGAATACATCTAATTTTTCTAAGTTATTTTACATAGATTTGACAGGCATAATCCATCTTGCTTAAGTATATAGATATAGAAAGCTTAAGCCTTGTTATTGTGGCGATTGGTTTATTTAATTTCCCTACAAAATTAGTCATGACTGCGCATCTATTAAAAAAACACGAGAGAGAGAGAGAGAGAGAGAGAGATGAGAGAGGAGAGAGAGAGAGAGAGAGAGAGACTTCGTCCCGTAACGCAGTAATCTCGAAAATGAATTTCAATATACTACAATGAAACTACCCCTTGTATGTTATTTTTTAGGTAATCTGAAAGCGAAAAGTGTGGAGGGAAGTTATACCCTCAGTTAGTGAGGGACACTGGATATTCTCACACAAGATATTTCCAGAAAGTTCAATAATGATATGGACTCTGAATCAATCGCAATATTCGTGTATTGTACACTCTTCACCATCAATTTAGCATAAAATTCAAATGATTTTTTTTTTTCAGAAAAGCAGAAGTGGAGAATCTGTTGATTGCGTATTGCAAGGAACTTCGATTTTGAATCAATCACAATATTCGTGTATTGTACACTCTTCACCACAATTTAGCATAAATTTCAAATGATTTTTTTTTTTTCAGAAAAGCAGAAGTGGAGAATCTGTTGATTGCGTATTGCAAGGAACTTTTCGATTTTAATAGGAAATGAAAGGACTGATAAACTAAGTAGAACAACCTGGAATCTATGTCTTATGCCAGAGTAAATTAAACTAATTTCCTTATTGCAATCTTGTTTAGCGACCTGCTCCTGACTTTGAATCTACTTGATATATGACCTGCTACCGATTTTGAACGCAGTACTCTAATAATGAAGATCAGGAAAAAAACTTCCATTTGAGTACATTGATGTGTACCATGGCACCTGCAAACTATGCCTCGTAAATTGTGGAATGGTCATTGGATAATAAGAAGCATTTATAACTATTGGTCCTAGTTCTCTTTAAAGTATCTGTCAAACCATAATCATTCACCAATGTATTGTTACTATATATTACACATTCGCGGATCTCTTGTAGTGAAAGCTTTGTACTCGAGGTTTTGTAAATACTTTGAATCTCTGCAAATAATTTACTGATCTGGTTAATAGCTTTAATTTGGGTAATGAACAAGAATATCGCTGTCAGACAAAGTATTCTATACAAAATTTAAAATCGAAGTTATCAAAATGTTTGAATCAATATATTACAAGAGACTGGACTCCTGGTCCGAAGCACTTCTGCTATCAGTTTTCACCTTCGTACCTTGATGAACTTAAATTTAGTTTGAGTGGGCCTTTCTTGCTTTGTAATTTAAAGCTATTGTACACTCCTATATACTTAGTTTAACCGTTCAATTTCAATTACCTCCAGCCAGCACATTTAAATTAAAGGGTTGGACTACTTAAAGACGACGTTCCTACTGTGAAGCCTTCAGACTGAATGTACAGCATTGTTCTAAATCACTGTATTAGTAGAAGCGAGTCATGCGGTTTTTGTATAAAACTTATAATGCACAAGGTAAAATTATAGTACTAGAATATTCATAGATTCCATTTATATATTTGCAGGAATTGCTAACTGAACTATCTGGGAAAAGGCAAAAACACTTAAAAAAAATCTAGTAGAATTCTTAAGTTATAATTTCACTCTCATTAGCGTCTTAATCAACATTAAACACATAGTAGAAAGCTCTACCCACTTCAGGGTAATTGGTTGTATGCGAGCCAATACTAACTTTTTGGAAATAAGGCGCCAGAAATATATTTACAAATTCCTTCCCTCTCAATTTATGCCATTCTTCTTAAGCCTTTCACTCACCCCTGAAAGAAAAGTATCAAGTCATTAGTAGCAGTCCATAATATGGTCATGAAACTCTTAAATCCATGTGACATTGGAAAAACAATTGAGTGGCAAATGATGTTCTACTATATTATCAAAATGCTTATTTTAAGAACTTTGGGATTAAGAAATTTTTTTTAAAATAAACTGTCTTAAAAGGTTTTCAACGTCAATCTACAGTACGAATTAAAATTGAATTAAGCTTCTAAAACATACCTTTGGCAACTATAAAAATTCTAACTGGCAACTTTACTTAGCAGCATGGCATACATCAGCAAGAATAATAACAAAAGCTATAGCACCATTGATAAAAATTAAGCTCTCTACAATAACCAATAGCAATATTTCCAAGACAATCAGGATAGAAGTTAAACTTCAAACATAGGGTTGCAAAACAGTTTTCACTCACGAGTATTTTTTGTTTTTTGTTTTTTTGGTTAGTAGATTTTGTTAGTAAAGAATGCAAGCCCCTCTCTTGACGTACGGTAG
>NC_087206.1:10011082-10013582 GCF_015104395.2 Macrobrachium nipponense
CACACACACACACACACACACACACACATATATATATATATATATAATATATATATATATATATATATATATATATATATATATATATATATATATATATTATATATATCTCCTTCTCATTATGTCCTTTTCCTTCTATTATACGTATATACAGTCGTCTATATACGTACATACGTATATAAACACACACACATACACACACACACACATGTATATATATATATATATATATATATATATATATATATATATATATATATATATATATATATGTATATATATATATATATATATATATATATATATATATATTATATATACGTATATATATATATATATATATATATATATATATATATATATATATATATATATATATATATATATATATATATATATCATATATATATATATATATATATATATATATATATATATATATATATATATATATATATACATGTGTGTGTGTATGTGTGTGTGTTTATATACGTATGTACGTATATAGACGACTGTATATACGTATAATAGAAGGAAAAGGACATAATGAGAAGGAGATATGACCTTTATTCATTGTTTTTTTATTTAGAGCAGAACTGACATTGTCCATAAAATCGTCATTCGATATTTCGTCTCATAAATTAATTAACTTTCTAAAACGTATATGAAGGATGTGCCAAGCAATTACCTATAGGTAATATTAAGTATATTTGTGGTTGGTAATATTTTCTAGTTACCGACCCAATTTTACCTTTAAATGTATGTTGTGAAAATGTCAAAAATAAGTACTGGTAATATTTCCTAGTTACTGGGTAACCTAACTTAACCTATAATTGTACGTTGTGAAAATGAAAAAAAAAAGAAAGAAAAAAAAATGCTGGTAATATTTTCTAGTAGCACAGTAACGTGTGTGTGATCAAAAAATGTCTAAAAAAAAAATAATGACTTGCATGTCAAACAAATGTCTATCAGAGTTCAATTAAATTTGAACTAGAACCAAACCAGCATTAATATATGAAGAATAGAGTAAATGCAAAACCCTTCCAATATCATGGCAATAAAACGGAGAAGAGAAAATGGCAAAAATCATTCCATTATTCCCCCTATGCTCTTCTCATCTCTCCAAACGAGCAAATTCCCACATCGCCAGAAAAAAGCGAAGGCTTTTCTTTCGTAATTAAACTTGAGCGCGAGGAGTTTTTTCTCGACATCGCTTCATATCACCTCGTAAAACTTAAAAAGAAGAAGAGGAGGAAGAAGAAAAAAACTTTCACTCTTCCTCCGAGCTAATTCCATTTCATTGCTAAAACTTTTAGACTGGATACCTCACTTTGGATTTATAACTATCGTCAGAGGTTTCTTTTTCTCTCTTTCTCTCCTCAGCGGTATTGCTTATATGGTATTTAAAATTTGCTTTAAGCCATATATATATATATATATATATATATATATATATTATATATATATATATATATATATATATATATATATATATATATATATATATATATATATATATATATATATATATATATATTTCTGACTCACATCAGGATCGAACCCAGGTCTTTCAAATTATATTTGTTCCACACGTGACTGCGTTTATTACTTCTATAATATGCATTATATATATATATATATATATATATATATATATATATATATATATATATATATATATATATATATATATATATATATATATATATGTAGTATATATATAAAGTAAAATCTTAATTTTGTCTCATTTCTCACAGAATATCGATAGTTATTTTCTTCGTAAATTTTCCTGCATTTTTTACTTAAAACTGAAGGACTACATTTTCCTTGTGAAAATTAATCATTCACTACGAACTAGAAAACTGTTTTAATATTTAGTCTGGCTTCGAGTCGGGGTTTATTAAGATACTAATATTCTATAAGACAGTTACTGGAATCATAGTCATATACAATTTCAATTAAGACCTAAATATGTACAAACATATATATACACAAAAATCGCATACATAGTCAATTTTCTGAACTAAGGTTCAAAACGTCTTTATTTCCATAACACACACATTACGGCGAATCAACTTCTAGCTCAGGAGATCAGAGACCCTGAGTGAACAACCAGGAAACTGATGCCCCACTGACGGCCAGGCATCACCAGGAGGGTACAAATGCCCATTGCTGAATTCTCAGGATCTAGTCGTCTGATCCCCTGAGATTGGGATCGATGGACTGCCGAGTTAACACAGACTCGACTGATCCTACAATACCCTCTGCTTGCCTCTCGGTATTTGCTTGCAGGACATTCACGTGCTTTCAATGAAAGTGAATATATTTTTCTTGATATTTGCTTGCAGGAAATTCATGTGTTTTCATTAAAGTGAATATATTTTTTCTTCGTATTTGCTTGCAGGACATTCACGTGCTTTCAATGAAAGTGAATATATTTTTCTTGATATTTGCTTGCAGGAAATATTTGCTTGCAGGAAATTTATGTGTTTTCAATTAA
>NC_087206.1:10021082-10028582 GCF_015104395.2 Macrobrachium nipponense
CCCTTTGTTCCTGAGGTTCGGCTTTCGTATCATAACAAATGTAAATGACCCTTTACTGTTGCCTGACCTCTGAAAAGCATTCTGACTAATTATTTATGTTCACCCAACGTGATGTGAGGGAGGTTGCTCAATAATAGCTTGAGGTCCATACGAAATATATAGAGGGCTGCTTAATACGTGGAAAAACTGTATAATTATCTGGTGTTTCCTTTTGAGAACATTCACTGATGGTAGTACTTATTTACTAATGAAAATAATTACTGGAAACTTTCCATCCATCAGTGTTTCAGGGCGATGAATTTAAAAATATCTTTCTTTTCTTTAAAAAGAGTATCTAATAAATCATACACGTTATTTACTTTGTACTTTTTGAAAACAAATTTTATGTGCTATCGCAGCAACTCTATCACTGTAGGTTGTACAAATTTTTTAAACAGATGTACTATATACCTTTAAACATAATCCACTTACGTAGATGTGCATAATATTTAAACGCGATATTTTATAGATTTTTCACATTTCACAACCACTTAAATTTCACGGCACATTCCACTTTCATACTTCTTTCTATAATGAAACAAAAAATACATGTATAGCCCTTTAAACACATCCATATGATTACCTATGCCTACTGTATACACGCAGTAAGTTATGCCCGTTCCACATTTCACAACCATTTAAATTCCACGGGTGTCACATTTCACAACTTTTTAAATTCCACGGGTGTCACATTTCACAACTTTTTAAATTCCATGGGTGTCACATTTCACAACCATATAAATTCCATGGATGTCACATTTCACAACCATTTAAATTTCACGGGTGTCGCATTTCACGTCCATTTAAATTCCATTGGTGTCACAATTCCCAACCATTTAAATTCCATGGCACACTCCACTCTCATACCTCTTTCTATGATGTTTCATAAGAAATAATACAAAATAAAATAAAGAAACATAAAATCTTCAAGCTCCTCCCATGATTTCCACCTGGCACCTGTCACCACCAGCATCTCATTTCTCAACTTGAGATTCTCTGCATAAGATGGGGGAACTGCTAATGTATTTTTTTTTTAATTCCCACCCTACCCCTCCCCCCTTTTTTTTCCTGGTGTTAAATTCAAAAGTCTTGGGCGCACATACTCTGAGGCAAGGGATATGTTATAGAGTATTATTTAAGTAACCTTGCAGAATTATTTATAAAAAAAAATAAAAATATAGCTTTAAAACATGCAATGTTATTTGTTTTTGACATTAGATATATATATATATATATATATATATATATTATATATATATATATATATATATATATATATATATATAGTATATATATATATATACACACAAGGTTATATGAATATATATGCAATATGTACGTATATGCATGGGCACAAACACATGATTATATGATATATATATATATATATATATATATATCTCTATATATATATATATATATAAATATATATATATATATATATTACACACAATCACTTGCATTGTAAACCGTAAAAAATGGAAGAGAGATAGAGAGAGAACAGAGGTAACCCCAGATGGCGAACGTATACCTTCAAAGCCTAGCATCTCTTTTGTCGAGACCATAAAATTCAGTCACGTGATACTAACACGGAAGCGCTGTTACCTGCACGGCTACAGGGCCGTATAAAAACTTGAGTAAGGCGTATTCCATAAAGAGTAAGTACTCGAGAATATAGTGTTCTTCTCTGGAGCGATGCCTCGGAGTAGGCGGGATTCCAGTAAATTTATCTCAAGAAATGGCGCGTCCCTTTTTTTTTTTTTTTTTTGAACACCTATTGTTTTCTTAGGGTATAAAGGTTTATATATATACATATATATATATATATATATATATATATATATATATATATATATATATATATACATATATATATATATATATATATATATATATATATTATAATTATAGTTATTATTATTATTCTATTATTATTATTATTTATTATTATTATTATTATTATATTATTATTATTATTATTATTATATTAACTCCATAATTTTGATTGAATCCTTAACAAAATAAAGTCTAATACATAACAAGAACCATTTTAGATTATATATATATATATATATATATATATATATATATATATATATATATATATATATATATTATATATGATGTTATATATATATATATATATATATAATATATATATATATATATATATATATATATATATATATATATATATATATATATATCTAATCCTTGCACATATATTTAATTTAAAATAGTTCATGTTATTAGTAGACTTTATTCTGTTAACAATTCAAACAAAATTATGGAGTGTCATCCTAGAACGGACACATAGTAAGAAAAGTGATTGGACTCCTAAGGAGGCAGGATGCAACCCGGAACCCCACACTATAAATACCACCCAGTCGCATTGGAGGACTATGATAGAGCACAAATAATAATAATAATAATACTTAAATTACGTCTTTCACAGATCAAAGGACAAAAGTCCCGAATAGGACGTTTTGTTTGATCAATGATAAAAATAATATCTTTCCGCAGACACAGAAGAGACCACATTCGCAAAACTCTCTCTCTCTCTCTTCTCTCTCTCTCTCTCTCTCTCTCTCTCTTTCTTTCTTTCTTTAAACCGACTGCATTCTTATGTTCCGCAGGGAGCGATGATACCACCTTCAGGAAGGAGGAACTGGAAGCCCCTCGGCGACAACAATGGAAAAAGGCGGGAGAAAATTTATATCCTCAAGGAGTCGGCAAAGTGGCGCGAATTGGCCCAGTCATCTCGTATTCTGGTGTCCCCGGAGAGCATTTCTCGCTGCTCTCCCGCCGTCATTTTCTCTTCTGCAGGAGTAACTCCGACGGCATTGACAAGCTTGGTTTCCGCTAGGGGTGGTGGTGGTGGTGGTGGTGGTTGGGGGTTGGGGGATAGGGCGTCATCACATGGCCATCGGTAGTTTTTTTTTTTTTTTTTTTTTCTCTCTTTTTTTTTTTTTTGAGAGAGAGAGAGAGAGAGATTCTGTGCGCGGAAGGAATGGATATATTAAATAAGTTTATGTGGTGGAAATATAGCAAGCGCATCTATGGGGCTTTGTATCAACGCTTTTTGTGGGTCGACTGAGCTTTTGGGCAAATGTATTTCAGTAAGTATTTTCATTATTTTTTTTTTAAATACTAAAGTGGGAAGCGAATTATATTTCACTATTATATATATATATATATATATATATATATATATATATATATATATATATATATATATATAAAGATAGAGGTGGTCATACCATTTCATTAAACTGTACTCGAAAAGAAATTGCCTGAAAATTATCTAAAAATAAACCTAACAATAAAAATATCGATATAAAAAGATAAAAATACACCAACATTAGATTTCTTCCACACCAGAGATAGCGAAATGGATATTTTGGGTACCCGACGAATATATACCATCTATACCTTCGTTATTGCAAATCGATAGGATAGGCAAAGTCATTTCTGTATTCGCAGTATCCAGCATTGTGTGTGCGGTTTACGTCATTCAATTTCCGCTCGCGTTATTAACTCTTGTATCTGCAATGTTTTGATCCATCGACCTACATATTGCTTAGCACGAGTTCTGGCTAATTGGCAATGTAACTTTGCTTCAGTCTGTTTCCTGCATGGACTGAGTGCATGCATAGCTTTGCTTCCACGGGGATGGGAGTTGGTTTTTTTTTTTCCTTGGGGTGTGGGGGTGGTGGTGGTGGTAATCTTTGGCATGCCGGTTGGATATAGCTTGAAAAAAATATTTCTAGCACTTCATTCAGTGCACTCGGTAATTCTTTTTATTTTCCAAAAAATGCGCAGCGGGCAGTGAAAATATTAATCTGATATTGAAAGACAACTGTGTTATTATTATTATTATTATTATTATTATTATTATTATTATTATTATTATTATTATTATTATTATTATTATTATTATTATTCTTAAATGCAAGTTTTGCTTCTCCGTCTTCCCCCTACTGATATTGCATTATGAAGACCACCAGTGATAATTCATGAAAACAGTGTCTAGCTTGCATGCATTTATTTTGTTTTAAATATCTACAGGAACACCATTTTATATATGTATATATATATATATATATATATATATATATATATATATATATATATATATATATATATATATATATATAAAATTTACTATTCTTACTTAAATGGACTTTTGCACAGTCATCAATAAGAGTTTCTACTGATCACCTAATATATACAATTTGACCATTCTCATACTTACAGAATAGTGTACAGTCACCAAAATAAGATAGTCAAATGAAAATGACTATCGTATCTCGAGGATTGTACAATATTCTGGAACTATAAGAACGGTCAATTTTTATAAATATAAGGTATCTCTCATGAAGACTGTACAATATTCTGTTACTGGAACAATGATCAATTTTATATATATATATATATATATATATATAATATATATATATATTAATATATATATATAATAAAGATTAATCAGTAATCACTACAGGATAGTGACTGGAACACATTATCTGATTTTCCATATGCATTATTAAGACTGCTATGTATTCCTGTAGATATTGAGATCAAAATGGTAGCATGAAAACTGGTCAGTCCTTTTAAATATATCAACGATTTTTTTCTTTTTACTCATAACCCTAGCTGAACACCAAGTCTTAAAGATCGTAAAAATCATCATAAAGGAGGGAGATACGACCCCTTAATTAACTAATGCCCCAAAGTAAACCATTTTAAGCCTGAAACTTGGCCCGTTAACGCGGAGGGCTTTGATCTCGCCGTCCAAAAGATGGAGGCAGCTTCAGGGCCCAGTATCCCGTCCAGATCTGCTCCTGATTCGCCCTTAAGCTTTTGTGAAAAAGGATTCTCCTTAAGATTTTCCCTCCGTCGTAAACAATAGGATGAGATTTTAATCTCCTTGAAAGCAGCGCTTTACGATTACAGGCCAGGCTATCTCGAGCTGTTGGTCGTAGATTGCGATCATAACTTGAGTGAGAAGCGAACGGAGTTTCACGGTAAGTCGACGAGAGATTTAGTAACAAGGATTACACACACACACACACACACACATATGTGTGTCTGATCACATTACCGTGATTCTTATATACGCATCAGCTACAGATGTCCTTTAATATCTAATTCACTCTGCCTCGGAATTAATATATTTTCATATATGTTAACGGAAAGGGTTTTATTTGTTTATTTATTGGTTTTCTATTTTTTTTTTTCGATAAGAAATTCGTCGGGACATGGGCACGATCCACGGAACCAACAATTCTGGACGTACAGTGAAGCGCTCTAAATCACACAGCTATTACGAGGTAGAGTGAATTATATATCAAAGGACATTTGTAGCTTAATGCGTTTATATATATATATATATATATATATATATATATATATATATATATATATATATATATATAAATATATTATATATATATATATATATATATATATATATATATATATACTATATATATCTGCATAGGTGCGCGTTTTATATGAATGCACATGCATTTTTAATTGAACAATATGCGGAGGAAAGCGTGTATAACGTCAAAGAGATAATGATTTGATGCTGATAAAAAGAGAGCCAGAAGAGTACAGAAATTGATTGTTTCATTTTACGTACCGATAATACGAGATATTTTTATATATATGTAATTAATCGTACAATGATCTCATCCAACAAAATTAATATTAATTCCATCTGCATCGAATGTATAATTGGTGAACGACTGCACCGACTAATTTCTTAACATTTTTGGAACATTCTCTAGGGACAATCATTGCATTTCATTATAAATGTTATGTAGACAATATTTATGATTATTAGCTTCAAATGAACTGGATATTTAAGCATAAATAATACCGACGTTAAGAAATGATATATTAGAATGCTTTAGGCGTAATGAAAGTATTCCGGAAAACAACTGCAAATCTTATCCGGTGTGTGAGGCGACTTCTGAACACGTGACAATTGAAAATCAACGACAGACTTAAAAATCTCTTGTTTATGGAAAGATAAACATAAACAATGAAATGTGTTGCCTCAGGGATGTATAAACAATGGAACAATACTTGTTCATTTACGAAAGTTCAAGTTAATGGTATCCTTTAATCGGCATTATTTTGTTCCCTCTTTTCCCCGAGAGAGAGAGAGAGAGAGAGAGAGAGAGAGAGAGAGAGAGAGAGAGAGAGAGAGAGAGGAGGTGGGTGGAAGGTCCCCAGGACTAAGCAAAAAGGGAGGAGGGAAGAATATGAATAAATAGAATATTAAACAATACGAAAAATATAAATGTAAAAAGTGAAAGCAAAATGCTATTCTTAAATCATCATTATTTAGTTCCTTGTTTAGAGAGAGAGAGAGAGAGAGAGAGAGAGAGAGAGAGAGAGAGAGAGGGTCCTAGGACTCGGCTAAAGGTGGAGGAGGAAAGGATATGAATAAAAGAAATTATTAAACAATGCTTCCCCTACAAAAATAGGATAGAAAAAGTAAAAAATAAAATAACGAGCGAACGCACCAGAAAAAAGTCGCTCGTCCACCAAACCAAGCTTTTCCGCCAACTTTTTTCATAATAATCTTCCAGTAGAACCAGAGTTGCACGGCATTTTTTATTTACTATTTTCATCTCTCGCATCCTCTCTCAAAAAAACTCCCCAAATACAAACACACATACACATACACGCACAAACACTCTTAATCTCTTAATTGCTTTGTGGTTTATCACCGGAAGTAATGGGCTTACTGGTAACGTTTTTTGCTCTGAATAGGAGTACGAGCTTTTATTTGACCTGTTATCAGAACGAAAACACTTTGCTTCTGCGTTGAGTATTTGAATACGTATTTTGGGACCTGCTATAGAAGTACCACATGAACGCAATGTGCTGAAATCTTATGACACCAAGTTGTGTTTTCCTTACTATACATGATTTTTTTTATTTTTATTTATTTTTTTGCAAGTTTTAATGTCCTTTGCGATATAAATACTATTATACAGACGCCAGTTATGGTTGAGAGAGAGAGAGAGAGAGAGAGAGAGAGAGAGAGAGAGAGAGAGAGAGATTAGTGATACTGGACTAAATAATGAATATTGAAGTTACTTTTACAAATTTAGCGTAAGGTTTCTCAAGATGTCGTGTTCATCAGCCTTCGACTCTGTAGTAGACCTCTCTAACAAATTGAAATCCCCTGTAACGTTTCATCTTTAATGACGGAATGGAAGGAAACGCCTTTGTAACTATAGTTATCTGTTCTAATTTTGTCGTAGGGGCTTGATATCCAGGTAATCTACATATTCATCCACACACCTAAACACATGTATGTATATTTGGTATTTATCCATAGGAGTATCCAAGACACAGATATACTACATTACAAAAACAAGTAACTAAAAGTAACGAGAAATTTGTACACTAAAAGTAACAAGAAGATCGTGCTCTCGA
>NC_087206.1:10038582-10051082 GCF_015104395.2 Macrobrachium nipponense
ATATGGTATAGTATAATATCATGTAAGGGAAAGAAAAAAAAAAGACATATTCAGCTTCAAAATTATCAAATAAATTGTTCTCATTAGATACTGAAAAAGGAACGAAAACCATGACAGGACAGAATACACAGGACATCAATCCAAACAGGGCATTGCGTCATAGATACTATGCAGTATTTTTCGAGGATTTTTCCCCTGGAAATGGCCTATCCATTCCGTTAATGTCTCCGCGTCTAGGAGAAGATAAATGTAATTGCATTAGTGAAAGTAATGACGCGAACGAATGGGTCTCTAGTAGATATTTTATAAAACATGATTAAGCTAATGGAAATAGCGAGACTTCTTTGTTCTGATTTCGGAAAAAGCGTGACGCGCTATTTCTTCTGGCGAATCACGTAGCGATTCAACCCGGATCATTTTATCCTCGGCTTATGTGAACCAGCGTAATCTAATTAGAAATGCTTACGGTTATAAATATCCTGTCTTATTGCGGTCGTTTGGGCTATTACGTCCCAGGGTAAAAAAAAATTAGAAGAATTGACACCACCATAAATAATGAAGGATTAAGTCTCTGGACTACATGTGCCCAAAATAAACCGAATGGAATTTGCGGCCGTAAAGTTGCTGATTTTCTAAATACAAGGATTTTGTTTATAATTAACTGACATCCGCGTCCTTGGAATTATTCTATTCCCACGAACGAATTTGGTAAAAGAAAGGGAATATATTTGAATATATTTTCAACGATGTTGTTTTCAATTATCGAATTTCAACGAGACGCGGTATTCAACCTCCTATTAAAGATATCTTTTTTTTATGTAAGACAATTACTACGGGATGATGCCACATTAGGAAATAAATGAAGATAGACAATACCGTCTACCGACCGCTTATATATATAGGAATGATAAGGTGAAAAATAAAGCTAATGGGGACTTTTGCTGATGAAGGATTTTCATGAATAAAACTGCGATTAAAATAGTTTTTAAGACGTTCACTTTAAGAGGGGGAGGGGATTTTTTTTTCTTTTTTGTATAAGATCTGAAATAACTAGAAGCGGAGCTTCTTTTATAAGATCTGAAAAATACTACATATTACTAGAATTAAGAAGAACATTATATATCTACTATTTTTAAGTAAATATGAATAGAGATATCTAAATTACTACAGCCTCTCTCTCTCTCTCTCTCTCTCTCTCTCTCTCTCTCTCTCTCTCTCTCTCTCTCTAAGCGAGTAACGAGTATCATTACAACACTGTCTGTATTTTTCATATAGAGAATGATGAGACAAAGACGAAGTTATCTATTCTTTTAAATTATCTTGAACATAAAAAAGAAATATTTTTCATTATCCAGGAAATCAAAAACTCGCTATTTTGGAAATGAGTTCGTGCGACATTTTTTTTTTTTTTCATTTTAAGGGAAGAAGTGATTGGACGTTCAATTAAATCTTTTTTTTTTTTTTTAATTAAATCTCTCACAGGAGCTCGGAACAAGACAATTTATCATGTCAGTTTTTTTCGTATTCATCAGGTTTTTTATCGTATTCATAAGGTTTTTGGTGAGATAATTAATGATCATTCCGTAGTTTATCAATGATCTTTCATCCACACACACGCACACATACACACACACGCACACACACACACACACACACACACACACACACACACACACATATATATAATATATATATATATATATATATATATATATATATATATTTATATATATATATTGAGCTCGATATATGTATATGAATCACGGAAATGTGATATGACTTATAGATTGGCTACGTGCTGCCAAAAGCAGTACAAACACTACCGGAGTCGAGGTGGGTTGATGTTGTCTCCAAACCAACTAATTACCTGCGCGCGAAAGGTATATGAGGGTGAGAGGCGACATGAACTTTTAGCCTCTCGCGGTGGTGTAGCAGGTAAAAGCTTCACTGACGTTCCTGGATTTGAAAGGATCCATGGGTTCGCGCCTTGGTCCAGGGAAGTCTATTATCGAGAAAAAAATTCCCCTTCGGTTAAGCATATATGAAAATACATTAATTCCGAGGTAGAGCGAATTAGATATTAAAGGACATTGTAGCTCGATATATATATATATGAATCACGGAAATATATATATATATATATATATATATATATATATATATATATATAGTGAAATATATATATATATATATATATATATATATATATATATATATATATATATATATATATGTATATATATATATATATATATATATATATATATATATATATATATATATCAGTGGATTTTTTTATGGGGTACAATATCAATAAATGCCGTAGCCATTTTAATTGGTTACATGATCATTTTCTCATCAACATGTAGGCAATTTTGATACAATGGCCTCCTGTATCGCCCCTATAACTTCCCAGCCGTAACGAAATGTATACTAAATACGATATTCTGATTATAACGGGATGCTACAAAACAATATATATTTGCAAAACTATATTCTATATGTATTTTTTTCAGGTACATCATTAATTGCCCGTTTATTATAGAAACTTTGCAGTGGATTTTTATTATTAGTATTTTTTAGTCAGTCAGAATAGAAATACAGTTAGTATTTTGGCGCGATATATTATTATATAATATAATAATATATATATATATTTTTATATTATATATATAATATATATAATAATATTATATTATATATATAATACTATTAATAATTATATAATATTCCAGGTCAGCTAGATATATAGACTTCAGGAGGGTCCATGACACACATATTGTTAAAAAGGCCAAGTTTATTAACAGCAAAAAACGTTTCGCACTACTCAGTGCATCATCAATCTGTGAAAAGTAAAAGACACAACAAATACATTACTAACATAAAAGGAATTCACAATGTAATTAAAATTTACAAGTTAAAACAATAAAAGTAAAGAGCATAAAAAGCACATAAAACAGAAATAACAAAAAGAGACTACCAAAACACCAACCGTCCATAACCAGGAGAGAAGAGGGAATGACAAACAATGATGTCGTCCCCAAATTTGTCCGATTCAAATTTTACAAATCGTCCTTTCTTTTACAACACGGGAGGTTTTTTTTAAGTAAATCGCTCAGAACTCTACTGATGAAGGAAATTGACGTTAAGACTGTTGTCATCAAGAAATTGACTGTTACAGCTGAACAATTAAAACACCTATTGTATAACGACTTATCTCTTTTGGATCGCCTCTTGTACCAAAGAATGTTTTACAAATTTATTAATGATTTTATTTCGGATATCTTTGTAAGACATCAAAGAAAACTTTTAAGTCTTGGTGTTGTTATTCCTGATTTCCAACTAAGAAACCACTGCATTTTTAACTTATCTGATTACATTTTATCGAAGAGAGAGGCATTTTTACTATCTTTTGGTTTGGACTTTTGTCTGCCATCTTTTAGACCCAACTAAGCCAGATTCTTTTTACCATTTGAGGTCATGTTCCAAAGACTTATGAAGCTTGATGTTAATGAAAATATGGTAATCTCCAACAGAAAATCTCAAATTTAGTTCACAAAACTCATGGTAATTTAAAAACTAACTGGACTCCTTTTTTTAGAAAAACTGATCTGAGTATACTCTTAAACTTGCAAAAACGCGAGGACATTGTAATTTGTAAGCCCGATAAAGGCAAAGGTGTTGTGATTCTGAATAAGAACGATTATGTGGGAAAAATGGGGAATATTTTGTCTGATACCACCAAATTTAAAGCTCACGGTGAACCCACTTTTCTCGACATATACAAAAGGGAAGATAAAATAAATAGATTGTTAAGGAAAATCAAAAGTGAAAATATTATCAATGAGACTACATATCAACAACTATTTGTGACTGGCTCTTCTTTCAGCATTTTGTATGGTCAACCCAAAATTCCCAAGCCTAATATACCTCTTAGACCCATTATGGCTGCCTATAATAGTCCTTCGTTCTCTATCTCCAAACTTTTAGCCGGTTTACTTTCTGAATATAGTAACAATTAATTTTATTTTAAAAATGGGTACGAATTCCAACAGCAAATTACCAAACCAAGATGGAGACTATTATATGGCGTAAGTTTTGATGTAGTGTCTCTTTTCACTAATGTACCACTTAGTGAAACTATCAATATTATTCTAGATAAGGTTTTTATTAACGAAGATACAGTTTTTCATGGTTTTAACAGATCAATCTTTAAACAACTACTTGAACTTGCAGTGCAAGATTCAATGTTCATTTTTAATAAGCAACTCTATTCGTAGGTCGATGGAGTTGCTATGGGGTCGCCTCTGGGCCCCATTTTTTGCTAACTTTTTTATGTCTGACCTTGAAACGAAATTTTTAAACCAGTGTAATCAGAATTTTAAACCGTCTTTTATCGCAGATATGTTGATGACACTGTTGTTTTGTTCCAGCACTCCTGGCAATGTTCTTTATTTTTAGAATATATTAATCCAACTCCATCCAAACATTCAATTTACCATGGAGGTAGAGAGCGAAGCTAGTCTTCCCTTTTTAGATATTAATGTAACGAGACATAATTCCGAGTTCACTACTTCTTTTTATAGAAAGCGGACATATACGGGCTTGGCCAATAATTACTATAGCTCTTGTCAATATTCTTTCAAACGTAATACCATCCACACCTTGGTCCATAGAGCTCTAAAATATTCTTCAACTTGGCAAATATTTCACAAAGAAATAGTCTTTTTATTCAACTTTTTCAAGATAAACTCCTATCCCCAAAATATAGTTCATAAACTCACCAATAAGTTATTAACACAATTTTTACAACCTCCAACAGTCAACTTTGATGTTCCCAAAAAATTATCCTATGCCTCAATCCCAAATATGTCTGACTCTAAATTCTCCTTAAATCTCACACGAATAATTGAACAAGAATCCCCTGTCTTAACGTAAAACTTATCTCCAACAACCCCTGTACAATAGGATTATTTTTTTATTTCAAAGATCGCCTGCAGTCCTTCATGAGATCCAATGTGTTTATAAATTCACATGCCCTGGATGTCCGGGCTCTTACGTTGGATCGACGCGGAGGTTACTGCAGGTCAGATATTGCAGCCATTTGGGTTTTAGCTTTCGCACTGGCCAAAGAATCCAAGCAGCCAGAATTTTCTAATATTAAAAATCATGCACATTATGTAAAAACGAAGTCCAGAAACAACACCTCTCAATAATTGGTTATGTAAGGGACCCAGACCACTTAACAACTTTAGAATCATTATATATTAAAAGACTGGTTCTCTCTCTCAATAGTAATACCTCCTCAGCAACTTTGTATCTGGCATAGTTGTCGTCTGGCCTTGGACACCATTGTTTGTCATTCCCTCTTCTCTCCTGCTTATGGACGGTTGGTGTTCTTTTTATTGTTTTAACTCGTAAATTTTAAATGCATTGTGAATTCCTTTTATGTTAATAATGTATTTTACTGTGTCTTTTACTTTTCACAGACTGATGATGCACTGAGTATGTGCGGAAATGCTTTCTGCTGGTTAATAAACTTGGGGCCTGCCAAGGCCTTTTTAACATGTGTATCATGGACCTTCCTGAAGTCTACATATATATATATATATATATATATATATATATATATATATATATATATATATATATATATAATATATATATAGTATATACATATATATATATATATATATATATATATATATATATATATATATATATATAGTCTTATCGCATTACTGTGATACATATATATACACCAAGCTACAATATCCTTTAATATCTAATTCATTCTACCTCGGAATCAATATATTTTCATATTATGTTAACCGAAGGGAATTCTTTTTCTTCTTCGTCTTCTTCGTCTTCTTCTTCTCTTTTTTTTAGACCATAAGGAATTCTTTGGCTTATGGGCGCGAAACACAAAACCAAGAATTCAGAACACACAGTGAAGCGCTCTAAACCACACGGCTATCACGAGGCAG
The DNA here is from genome assembly GCF_015104395.2 of Macrobrachium nipponense. Lineage (NCBI taxonomy): Eukaryota > Metazoa > Arthropoda > Malacostraca > Decapoda > Palaemonidae > Macrobrachium > Macrobrachium nipponense. The sequence goes on from NC_087206.1 coordinate 10,044,570, forward strand.
AGTGAATTATATGCACATGCAACTCTATGAACACTACCGAGTAGTCCTTACAATAACTGCATTTTTTAACTGAACAATAATGCGGAGGAAATCGTGAATAATATGAAGGAAATAATGCTTTGATGCTGATAAACAGAGAGCCAGAAGAGTAAAGCAATTGATCGTTTCCTGTAGCATACCGAAAATACGAGATTTATTTTTCATATCAATCGTGCAATGATCTCATCCAACAAAATTAATATTAATTCCATCTGCATCGAATGTATAAATGGTCAACGACTACACCGACTAATTTCTTAACATTTTTGGAACATTCTCTAGGGACAATCATTGCATTTCATTATAAATGTTATGTAGACAATATTTACGACTATTAGCTTCAAATGGACTGGATATTTAAGCATAAATAATACCGACGTTAAGAACTGATATATTAGAATGCTTTAGGCATAATGAAAATATTCCGGAAAACAATTGCAAATCTTATGCGGTGTGTGAGTCGACTTCTGAACACGTGACCACTGAAAATCAACGACATACTGAGAAAATTTCTTGTTTATGGAAAGACAAACATAAACAATGAATATGTGTTGCTTCGGGGATGTATAAACAATGGAACAATACTTGTTCATTTACGAAAGTTCAAGTTAATGGTATCCTTTAATCGGCATTATTTTGTTCCCTCTTTTCCCCGAGAGAGAGAGAGAGAGAGAGAGAGAGGAGAGAGAGGAGAGAGAGAGAGAGAGAGAGAGAGAGAGAGAGGAGGTGGGTGGAGGGTCCCCAGGACTAAGCAAAAAGGGAGGAGGGAAGAATATGAATAAATAGAATATTAAACAATACGAAAAATATAAATGTAAAAAGTGAAAGCAAAATGCTATTTTTATATCATCATTATTTAGTTCCTTGTTTTCCCGCGAGAGAGAGAGAGAGAGGAGGGGGGGGGGGGGGACAGGGTCCTAGGACTCGGCTAAAGGTGGAGAAGGGAAGGATATGAATAAAAGAAATATTAAACAATGCTTCCCCTGCAAAAATAGGATAGAAAAAAGTATAAAATAAATTAACGAGCGAACGCACCAGATAAAAGTCCCTCGTCCACCAAACCAAGCTTTTCCGCCAACTTTTTTCATAATAATCTTCCAGTAGAACCAGAGTTGCACGGCATTTTTTATTTACTATTTTCATCTCTCGCATCCTCTCTCAAAAAAACTCCCCAAACACAAACACACATACACACACATACACATACACGCACAAACACTCTTAATCTCTTAATTGCTTTGTGGTTTATCACCGGAAGTAATGGGCTTACTGGTAACGTTTTTTGCTCTGAATAGGAGTAAGAGCTTTTATTCGACCTGCTATCAGGACGAACGCTTTACTTTTGCGTTGAGTAGCTGAATACGTATTTTGGGACCTGCTATATAAATACCACATGAACGCAATGTGCTGAAATCGTATGACACCAAGTTGTGTTTTCCTTACTATACATGATTTTTTTTTTTTTTTTTTTTTTGCAAGTTTTAATGTCCTTTGCGATATAAATACTATTATACAGACGCCAGTTATGTGTGTGTGTGTGTGTGTGTGTGTGTGTGTGTGAGAGAGAGAGAGAGAGAGAGAGAGAGAGAGAGAGAGAGAGAGAGAGAGACTCTAAATAATGAATATTGAAGTTACATTCACAAATTTAGCGTACGATTTCTCAGAAGAATGAAAAACAAAAACATATTCGATAAATCAGTCTTTATTATTCAAGATGTCGTGTTCATCAGCCTTCGCCTCTGTAGCAGACATCTGTAACACTCTGAAATCCCTTGTAACGTTTCATCTTTCATGACGGAATGGAAGGACACGCCTTTGTAACTATAGTTATCTGTTCTAATTTTGTCGTAGGGGGCTTGATATAACGGTAATCTACATATTCATCCACACACCTAAACACATGTATGTATATTTGGTATTTATCCATAGGAGTATCCAAGACACAGATATACTACATTACAAAAATAAGCAATACTAAAAGTTAACGATAAATTCGGTGCACTAAAAGTAACAAGAAGATCGTGCTCTCGAAAGAATTCATATCAAAATAAACGTATCATCGAAAGATTTTCTGCCAAAATGAGGACTGAATTTGGTAATGTCTATCACAGCTTCCTAAGAAGAAAGAAAGAAAGAAAGAAAGAAGTGAGTTTAGAAAGAAACAAATACCTACCCACCCGAGGTCGAATATCCAGCAGGTGATAATATTTGCACCAACGCCCAGGTGAGACGAATTTGCATACCTGGAGACCCAGCAATTAGGCGATGCCATAAAGCAATGAAGTGTATGGGAGTTCCGAGAAATAAACGGGATGAGAGTGACGGTGAGAACTGGAAACTGGAAGGACGAAGGAGGTGAGGAATGGAAGGAATAATGTGCAAGGGTGATAGAAGTGGGGTGGGAGAAATGGAAAGGGTTCGGATGATGAAGGGGAGGAAGTGACGTCAGGGAAAAGGGATGTGTGGGTGGAAATAATCAGAGTGAATGGAAGGGAATGATAATGGGGAAACTGTGTCTTTAATATATATATATATATATATATATATATATATATATATATATATATATATATATATATATATATATATAATATATATATATATATATATATATATATATATATATATATATATAGCACTTACACATACAAGCACACACATATAGACATACATATATATACGTATTACTATCTCAATACTTTTAATAATAACCGATAATGTATTGTGAGCAAAGAAATACGACCTTTACAAATATTTAAACGTTACCCCCATATCACATAGTGTTTTCAAAATACAGCTCTGCGAATATAAAACCCGGCACGTATATAACAAAGAATATAAACTTTTCCGGGGGGTCCTTCATTAAGAATTTCATTAACAGGCCTGATAATTATTAATAGGATTAATGGAAATGGCAACATTTCCATTTCCATCCTCTTACCTACTTTCCGCTGAAGTGAGGGAAAAAGTAGTTAAATCATTCAGGACTGGAGTCGGATCGACGAGTTGTTGATTAAATTTTTCAGTTGGAAAGACAACATCACCGATCAGGTAAACGCATTTTTTGGATATGGGGAAAACATTTGAACAGGAATAAGTAACATTTTTCCAAATGCTACCGAACCACTTTCCTATCGAAACCAATGTAAATGAACTAACCGTGAAGTGTAGGAATTTGTTTGAAGCGAAATTTGGTGTTGAGAGTCAGGTGTACAAAACGATGTAAAAAAAGAAATTACGATGTCAGCCATGTACGAACACACACAACACATATATATAATATATATATATATATATATATATATATATATATATATATAATATATATATATATCATATATATATATATATATCCATAAATATACGTATATATGTGTGCTTGTGTATGTATGTACGTAGGTATACCATAATTATTATGAATGCCAATATTAATATACATACACACATATAATTTATATGGTATACCGAAAATATTATGAATTTGTACATGCCCAACGAACATGGTATACACACAGCGAATCTGAAAAAAATTTGTTCCAGCACACGCTCGGGTATACGATATAGCTCGCTCATCCACACTCCAAGCATACAAAAGATACCACACATAGACCACAGCAGAAACATACACACACACACACATACGAACGCAACTTGAGCGGGAATCTCCCTTCCTCCTGGCGTCGGGACAGAGAAAATCATTTCGGAAATAACGAGTTGAAAGGAACTCGTTTCCTTTCTCTTCGGTACATTCCGCTCGACGGAAACGAGTTAGTTTGTTAGCTTTGAGTTTTCTTTGGTGAGAAATAATCTCAAAAGAGTAACGTGACCCGAGGTCATGCTGGGGTCGAAGTAAAATCATATTACCTAAACGCAGACACCTTTGCCATGGGCTATGCTTTTGTACGAGATTAATAAAAAAAAAAGGAAATTAATTTAAAAAAGAATTAGGGAGTAATAGTTTAGAGGCTATTACGCCCTCTGGAAGACTCGAGAACGTTGTCAATTTGGACTACATGGATACTATTTTTATGTATACTTTTGTTATATTACTTTTAGCAGCGATATTCACATTCACCAAGGTGATACGAATCGCTAAAGTTTTTCGCTTTTACTTTGTGTCCACCGGTTTTGCTTGCGATAGTGTACGAATTAACTAGATCTCTGAAAATAAGGAAAGAAGAAACAGAAAAAGGCGTACGACAATTTTATGTATATATATATCACAAACACACGTATAACCACTACATACCATACATACACAATATAACATATACATACGTATATATATGTATATATACTATACTACATTATATATATATATATATATATATATATATATATATATATATATATATATATATATATATATATATAGATTAGGCGATCTCTTCATCTATTACTGTAAATGCACTCACTATTTAAAAATAAAAATAAAATGTAAAATAAAACTCAGTAATTTATCTAAATAATAATAATCACAAACCATTAATCCTAGGAAATGAGAACGATGCTTAAGAAATTAAAATATACTTTATGCAAATATGATATGATGACATTAGAAGGAAATCTGTGACCTGAGGGTCTGTGTGTGTGTGTGTGTGTGTGTGTGTGTGTGTGTGTGTGTGTGTGGTTGGTTGTTAGTTGATTAGGGGTTGGGGAGTAGAACGTTGTTTTTTTTTTTTTTTTTTTTTTTTTTTTCGCTGTAGGTCACATCGGGACAAGCAGACGGCACAAATCCTGACAAATCCATTTGCTTGCTGCTTGCGAGCGATAATTATGCCTTGGAATGGATGACGCTCTGAACTATCGTATTTGATAAAGTCTTGCAAAGGATATCTTTCTCAGCTCTTCCTCAATAATTTAATGGGAACTCATTAAGTTTCATGTTCGTTAATAATACCCCCCTTGGCTGCAATGAAGCTTTATATCTAGCAGTTCCAGAATTATGTTCCTCGGGATAGGCGTAACTTTTGACGGAGATGTTAACACTGATCTTTCTTCTTGTGCAAGGATGCATCTTGTGCCATTTATCGTGGCCAAGCAATCTACAACTCAACGGTGCGTCTGATTTCTTAAGATTAATTACGTCATCAAGCAAATATACCACGGCCGGTATAGTTAGGGATGTCGAAATAAAATGATGCTTGATTTCATATATGTAATTATATGTATTCATTCACATTTTCCGTATTTATTGAATATAGTTTTACCTACAAAAGCACTTATGGCCTAATAAAAGAACACTGACAACAAAGAAAGTATTTGGTAATTTAGAGCCTGTTTTTGTTAAAGAATTTTCCATATTAATTTTATTTGACAAAGTTGCAATAATTTACGAGAAAAATTTTTTCTGGCATTCTTCATCTCTATTTTCGTTAGCATTCGTTATTTTTGTGATAAAGTAATATCAAACGTCATTTACAATCACAATTATTCAGAAAATGAAACCTATTCATATGGAACTAGTCCACCAAAGGGGTCATCGACTTGAAATTCAAACTTCCAAAGAATATTTGTAAGATACTTATTTTAAACACCAATGAAAAAACATTATTTTTATAAATATCTGGTTAATATCCTATCCTATTATGTTTTGTTTTATTCTAAAAAATACATACAGTTTCCCGGCAAGAGTATTAAAATCATGTTTGATGAAATGTAATGCGCTGCATTTTAAAAAATCCAAGTGGATTATATTTGTAGCGTATGCATGATTAGTTGAATTTCGACATTGTGCGAAAATTGCTATATCAAAAAGCTTAACCAGCTTAATGGTTTGCTTTTAATATTTCGATGACAGTTTAATACGACGCTAAATGTCATATAGTCATTTGGCTGATATATTTTCAAAACAAAATAAAATCTGTAATTGATTGTTTTATGTCACAGGGCTTACACGCATGCATACACATACACACACATATATATACATATATACAAATACATACATACATATATACAAGTATATGTATATATATATATATATATATATATATATATATATATATATATATATATATATATATATATATATATATATATATATATCTATATATATATATATATATATATATATATATATATATATATATATATACATAATATATTTATAAGTCTATCACATTACCGTGATTCATATACATATATCGAACTACAAATGTCCTTTAATATCTAATTCGCTCTACCTCGGTGTCGGGGCGGTTTAAGGCTTCACTGCCAGTCCTGGAATTGAGAGGTCGATGATTCGCGCCTGTCGATCGCCAATTCTATTATCGCTTAATAAATTCCCCCTCGGTTAAGCATATATGAAAATATATTAATTCCGAGGTAGAGCGAATTAGATATTAAAGGACATTCGTAGTTCGATATATATATATATATATATATCTATTATATAGTATATATATATATATATATATATATATATAATATATATAGAGAGAGAGAGAGAGAGAGAGAGAGAGAGAGAGAGAG
>NC_087206.1:10061082-10078582 GCF_015104395.2 Macrobrachium nipponense
AATAAACTGGATTTATTTAAAAACTAATTAATACCGAACGTTAAGAAAACTGATATATTAGAATCTTTAGGCATAATGAAAATATTGTTCCGGGGGGCAAAAAACAATTGCAAAAATCTTATGCGGTGTGTGAGGCGACTTCTGAACACGTGACCACTGAAAATCAACGACAGACTGAAAAATCTCTTGTTTATGGAAAGATAAACATAAACAATGACATGTTTGCCTCAGGGATGTATAAACAATGGAACAATACTTGTTCATTTACGAAAGTTCAAGTCAATGGTATCCTTTAATCAGCATTATTTTGTTCCCTCTTTTCCCAGAGAGAGAGAGAGAGAGGTGGGTGGAAGGTCCCCAGGGCTAAGCAAAAAGGGAAGGAAGAATATGAATGGATGGAATATTAAACAATACGAAAAAATATAAATGTTAAAAATTGTAAATCAAATGCTATTCTTCAATCATCATTATTTAGTTACCTTGTTTTCCGAAGTAGAGAGAGAGAGAGAGAGAGAGAGAGAGAGAGGCGAGAGAGAGAGAGAGAGAGAGCTAGAGAGAGAGAGAGAGAGAGAGAGGGTCCTAGGCTAGGCTCGGCTAAAAGGTGGGAGGAGAAAAGATATTGAATAAAAGAAATATTAAACAATTGCTTCCCCCTACAAAAAATTAGATAGAAAAAGTAAAAAAATAAAATAACGAGCGAACGCACCCAGAAAAAAAAAAAGTCGCTCGTCCACCAAACCAAGCTTTTCCGCCAACTTTTTTCATAATAATCTTCCAGTAGAACCAGAGTTGAATGGCATATTTTATTTACTATTTTCATCTCTCGCATTCTCTTTCAAAAAAACTCCTTAAACAAACACACATACACACACATACATGCACGCACCAAACACTCTTAATCTCTTAATTGCTTTTTGCGGTTTATCACCGGAAGTAATGGGCTTACTGGTAACGTTTTTTGCTCTGAATAGGAGTACGAGCTTTTATTTGACCTGCTATCAGGACGAACGCTTTACTTTTGCGTTGAGTAGTTGAATACGTATTTTGGGACCTGCTATAGAAATACCACATGAACGCAATGCGCTGAAATCTTATGACACCAAGTTGTGTTTTCCTTACTATACATGATTTTTTTTATTTTTATTTATTTTTTTGCAAGTTTTAATGTCCTTTGCGATATAAATACATTATGTAGGACGCCAGTTATGAGAGAGAGAGAGAGACTCTAAATAATGAAATATTGAAGTTACTACATTCACAAATTTAGCGGTACGATTTCCTCAGAAGAATGAAAAAGAAAAAAAAAATCTCGATAAACGTCTTTATTATTCAAGATGATCGTGTTCATCAGGCCTTCGCCTCTGTAGCAGACATCTGTAACACTCTGAAATCCCTTGTAACGTTTCATCTTTCATGACGGAATGGAAGGAAACGCCTTTGTAACTATAGTTTATTTCTGTTCTAAGTTTTGTCGTAGGGCTTGATATCCAGTAATCTACTATTCATACACACACCAAAAACAAAAGTATGTATATGTGGTATTTTATCCATATGAGTATCCAAGACACAGATATACTTTCATTACAAAAATAAGTAACTAAAAGTAACGAGAAATTTGTGCACTAAAAGTAACAAGAAGATCGTCCTCTCGAAAGAGTTCATAATATCATAAACGTATATTCGAAAGATCAGTTAACAAGCGCCTGACATGCTTCGCTTATTTGCTTATTTTCTGCCAAATGAGACTGAATTTGGTAATGTCTATCACGCTTCCTAAAAAGAAAGAAGGAAAGAAAGAAGAGAGTTTACAAAGAAAAGAAATGCTACCCCCCCACCCGAGGTCGAATATCCAGAAGGTGATAATATTTGCACCAACGCCAGGTGAGACGAAATTTTGCATACCTGGAGACCCAGGCAATAGGCGATTAGCCATGCCATAAAGCAATGAAGTGTTTTTGGGAGTTCCGAGAAATAAACGGGATGAAAGTGACGGTGAGAACTGGAAAACTGGAAGGACGAAGGAGGTGAGGAATGGAAGGAATAATGTGCAAGGTGATAGAAGTGGGGTGGAGAAATGAAAAAGGGTTCGGATGATGAAGTGGAGAGAGTGACGTCAGGGAAAAGGGAGGTGTGGTGGAAATAATCGGAGGGTATGGAAGGGAATGACAAAGGAGAAACTGTGTGTATAATATATATATATATATATATATATATATATATATATATATATATATATATATATATATATATATATATATAATACACTTACACATACAAGCACACATATGTATACATATAATATATACGTTAGTATCTCAATACTTTTAATAATAACCAATAATGTATTGTGAGCAAAGAAATACGACCTTTACAAATATTTAAACGTTACCCCCTATCGCATAGTGTTTTCAAAATACAGCTCTGCGAATTATAAAACTCGGCACGTGTATAATAAATAATATAAACTTTTCCGGCCTTTTCATTAAGTTATTTCATTAGGAGGCCTGATAATTATTAATAGGATTAATGGAAATTGCAACATGTCCATTTCCATCCTCTTGTTACTTACTTTCCGGTGAAGTGAAGGAAAAAGTAGTTAAATCATTCAGCACTGGAGTCGGATCGACGAGTTGTTGATTAAATTTTTCAGTTGGAAAGACATCACCGATCAGGTAAACGCATTTTTTGGATATGGGGAAAACATTTGAACAGGAATAAGTAACATGTTTTCAAATGCTACCAAACCACTTTCCTATCGAAAGCAATGTAAATGAACTAACCGTGAACTGTATGAATTTGTTTGAAGCGAAATTTCATGTTGAGAGACAGGTGTACAAAACGATGTAAAAAAAGAAAATACGATGTCAGCCATGTACGAACACACACACATATATAATATATACATATACTATATATCTATATATATATATATATATATTATATATATATATATATATATATATATATATATGACTATATATATATACATATACATTATATATATATATATATATAATATATATATACAGTATATATATATATATATATATATATATATATATATATATATATATATATATATATATATACATATATATACATATATATATATCTATATATATATATATATATATATATATATATATATATATATATCTCTAGGAGGTGAAAAGAGGGGGAATGGCTAATATATGTTTAAAATGTTTTATATGATAGTAAAGTCACATAGCTCTACTCGCCTAGAGACAAGAGGTGGTACACTGCAAGTTCACATTGGAGAAAAAAGGTATTTGCTGAACAAGCAACTTGTCTCAGAGGTCGTTCCCCCGTTTGCGAGGCATGTACATTCGTTTGTACGCGTATTACAGGCCTACTGGTTCAGGGTACTTGTGGAAGACGCATTCTTTGTGCAAACGAGATAAGGTCAAGTGGTTGCTCCGAGTGTCGGGAGAAAAAGCCCATCGAAAAGATGGGTCCGACTCCATGGTTGATTAGAAACGGGATTCTCTAACCTGACTAATACTAGACAAACAATAAGACTTTTTTGTTTGTTTGTGAGTGTAACCTTAGTCAGGAGGGTAGAATGTTATCTTACTGGTTTCTTTATGGGTATATTTGGGTGTTTATGCCATTATGACTTGTTAATCATTTTGTTCTTTTTTATATTTACGCAGTCTTAATAAGCCTCGTAACATCTTACAGGCAGGCCACCGTTGGCAACAGGTTGGCAACAGTTCCCAGTTTGTGTAGTTTAGGGAATAAGGAGGGTATAACATATATATATATATATATATATATATATATATATATATATATATATATATATATATATATATATATATATATGTGTGTGTGTGTGTGTGTGTGTGTGTGGTGCGCGCGTGTGTATGTATGTACGTACGTATACCTTAATTATTATATGAATGCCAATATCAATACGCATACACACATAATATATATGGTATACAGAAAATATTATGAATTTATATATGCCCGACGAACATAGTATACCACACAGCGAATCTGAAATCATTTGTTCCAGCACACGCTCGGGTATACAATATAGCTTGTTTATCCACACACCAAGCATACAAGAGATACCACACACAGACACACAGAAACATACACACACATACGAACGCGACTTGAGCAGGAATCTCCCTTCTTCGGCGTCGGGACAGAGAATAAATCGCGCCGAAAATGACGAGATGAAAGAAACTCGTTTCCTTTCTCTTCGGACATTCCGCTCGACGGAAACGAGTTAGTTTGTTAGCTTTGAGTTTCTTTGGTGAGATATAATCTCAAAAGAGTACGTGACCCGAGGTCATGCTCGGGGTCGAAGTAAAATCATATTTCTAAACCGCAGACACCTTTGCCCACGGGCTATGCTTTTGTACGAGATTAAAAAAAAATTAATACAAAAAGGAATGAGAGAGTAATAGTTTAGAGGATATAACGCCCTCTGGAAGACTTGAAAACGCTGTCAGTTTTGGACTACATGGATATCTTTTTATTTTATGTATACTTTTTTTTTATATTACTTTTAGCAGGGTGGGGAGGGATTACTTCCAACCTTCACCAAGGTGATACGAATCGCTAAATATATTTTGCTTTTTACTTTTGTCCACCCGGTTTTGCTTGTGATAGTTACAAATTACTAGATCTCTGAAAATAATGAAAAAAGAAAAAGAGAAAAAAGTCGTACGACAATATATATATATATATATATAATATATATATATACTATACTATATATATATATATATATATATATATAAATACTATATATATATATATATATATATTATATATATATATATATATATATATATATATATATATATATATATATAATATATATATATATATATATATTATATATATATATATATGGTATATTTATATATATATATATATATATATATATATATATATATATATATATATATATATATATATATATATATATATATATATATTGTAATATATATATATTACGAATATTACATACATGCATACATAAATATATACATATATATATATATGTGTGTATATATATACATATTATATATAATATATATATATATATATATATATATATATATATAGAGATTAAGCGATCTCTTCATCTTATTACTGTAAATGCCTCACTATTTAAGAATGAAAAAAATGTAAAATAAACTCAGTAATTTATCTAAATAATAATAATCACAAACCATTAATTCTAGGAAATGAGAACGATGCTTAAGAAATTAAAATATACTTTATGCAAATATATGATGAACATTATTAGGGAATCTGTGACCTGAGGGTCTGTGAGTGTGTGGTTGGTAGTTGGTTAAGGGTTAAGGGTTGGGAAGTAGAACAGGGGAAGGGAGTTTTTTTATTATCGCTGGTAAGTCACATCGGGACAAGCAGACGAACACAAATCCAGAGCACAAATTCATTTGCTTGCTGCTTTGCGAGCGATAATTATGCCTTGAAATGGATGACTCTCTGAGCTATCGTATTTGATACAGAGTCTTGCAAAGGATATCTTTCTCAGCTCTCCTCATAATTTATGGAACGCTTTAAGTTCTGTTCGTAATACCCCCTGGCTGCAATGAAGCTTTACATCTAGCAGTTCCAGAATGATGTTCCTCGGGATAGGCGTAACTTTAGACGGAGATGTTAAAACACTGATCTTTCTTCTTATGCAAGGATGCATCTTGTGCCATTTATCGTGACCAAGCAATCTTTACACTCAACGGTGCGTCTGATTTTCTTAAGATTAATTACGTCCATCAAGCAAATATACCACGGCCGGTATTAGTTAGGGATGTCGAAATAAAATGACGCTTGATTTCATATAATAAACTATATGTATTCATTCACATTTTCCGTATTTATTGAATATAGTTTTACCTACAAAAGCACTTATGGCTTAATAAAAGAACACTGACAACAGAGAAAAGTATTTGGTAATTTAGAGGCCTGTTATTGTTAAAGAATTTTCCGTCCATATTAATTTTATTTGATAAAGTTGCAACAATTTATGAGAAAAAAAATTTTTCTGGCATTCTTCATCTCTATTTTCGTTAGTATTAATTATTTTTGTGATAAAGTAATATCAAACAGTCATTTACAATCAGAATTATTCAGAAAATGAAACCTATTCATATGGAAACTAGTCCACCAAAGGGGTCCATGAACTTGAAATTAAAACTTTCCAAAGAATATTTGTAAGATACTTATTTTAAACAACCAATGAAAAACATTTATTTTTATATATATCTGGTTAATATCCTATCCTATTATGTTTTGTTTTATTCGAAAAAATACATACAGTTTCCCCTGGCAAGAGTATTAAAAATCATATTTGATGAAATGTAATGCGCTGCATTTTAAAAAATCCAGTGGATTATATTTGTAGCTTATGCATGATTAGTTGAATTTCGACATTGTGCGAAAATTGCTATATTCAAAAAGCATACCAGCTTAATGGTTTGCTTTTTAATATTTCGATGACAGTTTTAGTACGACGCTAAATGTCATATAGTCATTTGGCTGATATATTTTCAAACAAAATAAAATCTGCAATTGATTGTTTTATGTCACAGGGCTTACACGCATGCATACACATACACACACATATATTATACATATATACAAATACATACATACATATCATACAAGTATATGTATATATATATATATATATATATATATATATATATATATATATATATATATATTATATAAATATCTATATATATATATATGTATATATATATATATATATATAATTATATATCTATATATATATATATATATATATATATACATATATATATAAGTCTATCACATTACCGTGATTCAATATACATATATCGAACTACAAATGTCCTTTAATATCTAATTCGCTCTACCTCGGTGTCGGGGCGGTTTAAGGCTTCACTGCCAGTCCTGGAATTGAGAGGTCGATGATTCGCGCCTGTCGATCGCCAATTTCTATTATTATCGCTTAATAAATTCCCCCTCGGTTAAGCATATATGAAAATATATTAATTCCGAGGTAGAGCGAATTAGATATTAAAGGACATTCGTAGTTCGATAATATATATATATATATATATATATATATATATAGTATATATATAGAGAGGAGAGAGAGAGAGAGAGAGAGAGAGAGAGAGTTAAAAAAACTTCAAGTGTGCAATATTAAATTAATGAAAAAATTATGCAAATAATTGAATAAGTGTTAACTACGAAATCATCCAAAGCTCAACACTTAACATTCCAGGGTACATGAGATAAAGTTATCACGAAGATTAGGTTCTATTACAAGAGAGTAAACAAGATCCGAGGAATGCGAAAGTTATTGTGGAAAAGTTATCGCCTAATCTATCTGATGTAAGTCATGGCTGGCGCTGGATACATCGATAATAAACCTGATTTAAGTATCGTAAATTTATGTATGATTGAATGAACATGGGGGGGGCATGAAGCAATGACAAAGGTGGGTTAAAGCCATGGTTTAATTTAAAGACTGTATAATATTGATTTTCGTAAACGTAATACTTTCTGCAAGGGATTTGTTGCAGAAGCAACAAATATATGAAAGTTAAAAAACATGGATAAGTCAATATAGGGAGAACTAACTGAATAATCTGTTTTAAGACAAAACCTTATTAGCCTTTACATTAATGTGGCCTTATGGCAGCATGAATCCTGACCTGATGGCTGCTTTACAATTATGGTAAACGGTTAAAAGGATATAATTGGCCTAATTTGAACTCTGAATTCACCAAGCTCCTGTGACGCTAAGGAAGAAGATTATATCAACTATTAAACATTAAGCTCTGGAACCACGAGAAATCCTTTACTGGAATCAGACACGACGCAATTTCTGTGTTACTATCGAGTAAAACAGAACGATATCTGATGGTTCAAGAATCTTCTATTTGAGGGGAATAGCTGTCGGTTTGCAATGGTGTAGTGGAGAGAGGCTAGAGGGGGTGGTGGGGAAGCAACCTGTAGAGGGGGATGGGGGGGGGGGGGGGGTGGAACAGTCGTCAAAGCAGGGGGGTGGGGGAAAAACAGAAGTTACGAAAGCGCTATCCATTCACATGCAGTGACTAAGTGGAAAGGGTTGCAAGGCTCAGGGAAACAGCATTCATTCTGTTTACTGCATTATGTTTGAGCTCCTTACCAAGACGGATGTCCTTGGCGTCGGAATCCTGATCTGGAAACGGCTGTTGTTCGGCGTTTATCCGGATATTTACGGCTTTTTTGTTGGGGGGGGGGGGGGGGGGGAGAGGGAGGAGGCATTAAGTACAATTCTTCACGGCTGCAGTGCATTTTGAGATTGCGAGATTATTTCGTTTTAAGGATTGTGACGTAAAAATGAATTTTCCGTTTGGTGAAATTCTTCTTTGTGGACAATACTCGTGGAATCTCCACTTCCCTTCTCATCTGTCCACACGTTCACTTTAACATAAAAAAAAAAAGGAAGAGATTTAACAAAAAAAATAATAATTAAATGACGTAGGTTTAGCGTATTAATTAAAGGAGGAAAAAGGAGCTATCCATGACTCTTAGGCTTTTCCTGGAGTATATCTCTTATGGAGAATATACGTATTATCCAAACACCACACAACACACACAATAACCACACACACACACACACACACACACACACACACACATATATATATATATATATATATATATACTCTATATATATATATATATATATATATATTATATATATATATATATGTATATATGATATATATATTTTATATATCTATATATATATATATATATATATATATATATATATATCTATTATATATATATATATATTATATATATATATATATATATATATATTTATATTATATATATATATATATATATATATATATATATATATATATATATATATATATATATATATATATATATATATATATATAATATATATATATATATATGATATATATATATATATCTATCCTCAATATGTTGCAATTTAAGGAACTGTCTTAAAATTTTACATTTAACAACTATGTCACAAGAAACCAGACGAACCAAAAAACTGAAATTAAAGCCATTACAAATGACCGAGTACATAATAACCTTCCACTCCACATTTTGCTAGACATTTTAATACCGCAGACCATAACTATCTAATGCAGCAAAGGAACAATTCTTTACCAGCTCACGTTTCCTGGATCTTATATGATTTTCATCTTTCACTCAGATAATCTCTAAGTAATAGGATCGCCGTAAATGAATAACACTAATCATCTTTTAAATCTGACGCGAATAATCGTGTCAGATAAGTAACTTATTTTATCATTTTGCGTTACGTTACAGTCAGAAGGCTCGATATTATCCAATCTTGGTCATTTACCAAAATACAAATCTCCTTCTATATTTATTTCTTTATTTAATTTAATGATTTGCATTTCTATTCTAATAAGTGATATCTAGTAGCTGTCTGGCATTTATTTCTAAGGAATTTGAATTTCAAATTAATGGTACCTGTGGGCTTCTCTTATATGAATAGAATTCACCTCCTGAATAATAATATAATAAAATAATTATAATAATAATAATAATCAATAATAATAATAATAATAAGAGGGAGATTCGTGAAACGGCGCACATAGTAAGGAAAATGATGGACTCCTAAGGAGGCAGGATGCAACCAGGAGCCCCCACACTATAAATACCATCCGAGGTGGAATTGGAAGACTGTGATAGACAATAATAATAATAATAATAATAATAATAATAATAATAATAATAATAATAATAATAATAATAATAATATAATAATAATAATAATAATATAATGGTAACTAGGCAAATATGGTATAGTATATATCATCCATAATAAGGGAAAGAAAATAAAAGACATATCCAGCTTCAAAATTATCAAATAAATTGTTCTCATTAAATGCTGAAAAGGAACGAAAACCATGACAGGACAGAATACACAGGGCATCAATCCAAACAGGGCATTGCGTCATAGATCCTATGCAGTATTTTTCTAGTTTTCCATTTTTCCCCCTGGAAATGGCCTATCCATTCCGTTAATGTCCCCGCGTCTAGGAGAAGATAAATGTAATTGCATTAGTGAAAGTAATGACGCGAACGAATTGGTCTCTAGTAGATGATTTATAACATGATTAGCTAATGGAAATAGCGAGACTTCTTTGTTGATTTCGGAAAAGCGTGACGCGCTATTTCTTCTGGCGATCACGTAGCGATCAACCCGGATCATTTATCCTCGGCAAATGTGAACCAGCGTAATCTAATTAGAAATGCTTACAGTTATAAATTATCCTGTCGTATTGCGGTCGTTTGGGCTATTACGTCCCAGGGGTAAAAAAAAATTAGAAGAATTGACACCACATAAATAATGAAGGATAAGTCTCTGATGACTACTGTGCCCAAAATAAACCCCGAATGGAATTTGCGGCCGTAAAGTTTGCTGATTTTCTAAATACAAGGATTTCGTTTATAATTAACTGACACTCCGCGTCCTTGGAATTATTCTATTCCCATGAACGAATTTGGTAAAAGAAAGGGAATATATTTGAATATATTTTCAACGATGTTGTTTTCAATTATCGAATTTCAACGAGACGGCGTATTCAACCTCCTATTAAAGACATCTTTTTTTGTGTGTGTGTGTGTGTAAGACAATTACTCTGGGCTGATGCCACATTAGGAAATAAATGAAGATAGACAATGCCGTCTACCGACGCTTATATATATAAGGAATGAATAAGGGGCAAAATAAAGCTAATGGGGACTTTTGCTGTTGATGGATTTTCATGAATAAAACTGCGATTAAAATCGTTTTTTAAGACGTTCACTTTAAGATTTTTGGGGTTTGGGGATTTTTTTTTTTAACTTTTGATGTATAAGATCTGAAATTAACTAGAAGCGGAGCTTCTTTTATAAGACCTGAAAAATACGACATATTACAAGAATTTAAAGAACATTATATATTTACTATTTTTAAGTAATATGAATAGATATATCTAAAGTTACTACAGCCTCTCTCTCTCTCTCTCTCTCTCTCTCTCTCTCTCTCTCTCTCTCTCTCTCTCTCTCTCTCTCTCTCTTTTCTAATCACGGAGTATCATTACAACACTGTCTGTCTTTTCCTATAGAGAATAATGAGACAAAGACGAAGTATCTATTCTTTTAAATTATCTTGAACATAAAAAAGAAATATTTTTCATTATCCAGGAAATCAAAAACTCGCTATTTTTGGAAATGAGTTCGTGCGACATTTTTTTTTTTTTTTTCATTTTAAGGGAAGAAGTGATTGGAACGTTCAATTAAATCTTTTTTTTTTTTTTTAATTAAAAAATCTCTCACAGGAGCTCGGAACAAGACAATTTATCATGTCAGTTTTTTCGTATTCATAAGGTTTTTGGGTGAGTATAATTAATGATCATTTTCCGTAGTTTATTCAATGATCTTTCATACACACACACGCACACATACACACAACCACGCACACACACACACACACACACACACACACACACACACACACACACATATATATATTATATATATATATATAGGAATAATATATATATATATATTATTGAGCTCAATATATGTATATGAATCAGGACGGAAATGTGAATATGACTTATAGCCATTGGCTACGTGCTGCCAAAAGCAGTACAAACACTACCGGAGTCCGAGGTGGGTTGATGTTGTCTCCAAACCAACTAATTACCTTGCGCGCGAAAGGTATATGAGGGTGAAGAGGCGACATGAACTTTTAGCCTCTCGCGGTGGTGTAGGCAGGTAAAAGCTTCACTGACGTTTCCTGGATTTGAAAGGATCCATGGGTTCGCGCCTTGGTCCAGGGAAGTCTATTATCGGAGAAAAAATTCCCCTTCGGTTAAGCATATATGAAAATACCATTAATTTCCGAGGTAGAGCGAATTAGATATTAAAGGACATTGTAGCTCGATATATATATATGTATGCAACGGAAATATATATATATATATATATATATATATTTTTTATATATATATATATAATATCTATATGAATCAGGCGGTAAATATATATATATATATATATATATATATATATATATATTATATATATATATGTTATAGTATATATATATATATATATATATATATATATATATATATATATATATATATATATATTATGAATCACGGAAATATATATATATATATATTATATATATATATATATATATATATATATATATATATATTGTATATATATATTATATAATATATATATATATATATATATATATATATATATATATCAGTGGATTTATTTATGGGGACAATATCAATAAATGCCGTAGCCATTTTAATTGGTTATAAAACATGATCATTTTTCTCATCAACATGTAAGGCAATTTTGATACAATGGCCTCCTGTATCGCCCCTATAACTTCCAGCCGTAACGAAATGTATACTAAATACGATATTCTGATTATAACGGGATGCTACAAAACAATATATATTTGCAAAACTATATTCTATATGTATTTTTTTCAGGTACATCATTAAGTTTGCAGTGGATTTTTATTATTATTAGTATTTTTTAGTCAGTAGAATATACATTAGATTTGGCGCGATATATATATATATATATATATATATATATATATATATATATATATATATATTATATATATATATATAATATTCCAGTCAGCTAGATATATAGACTTCAGGAGGGTCCATGACACACATATTGTTAAAAACAAAGGCCAAGTTTATTAACAGCAAAAACGTTTCGCACTACTCAGTGCATCATCAATCTTGTAAGCCAAAAGTAAAAGACACAACAAAATACATTACTAACATAAAAGGAATTCACAATGTAATTAAAATTTACAAGTTAAAACAATAAAAGTAAAAGAGCATAAAAAGCACATAAAACAGAAACAAAGAGACAACCAAAACACCAACCGTCCCATAACATGAGAGAAGAGGGAATGACAAACAATGATTGTCCGTCCCCCAATTTGTCCGATTCAAATTATACAAATCGTCTCTTTACAACACGGAGTTTTTTTTAAGGAAGCCGCTCAGAACTCTACTAGATGAAGGAAAATTGACGTTAAGACTGTTGTCATCAAGAAAATTGACTGTTACAGCTGAACAATTAAAACACCTATTGTATAACGACTTATCTCTTTTGGATCGCCTCTTGTACCAAAGAATGTTTTACAAATTTATTAATGATTTTATTTCGATATCTTTGTAAGACATCAAAGAAAACTTTTAAATCTTGGTGTTGTTATTCCTGATTTCCAACTAAGAAACCACTGCATTTTTAAACTTATCTGATTACATTTTATCGAAGAGAGAGGCATTTTTACTATCTTTTGGTTTGGACTTTTGTCTGCCATCTTTTAGACCCAACTAAGCCAGATTCTTTTTACCATTTGAGGTCATGTTCCAAAGAACTTATGAAGCTTGATGTTAATGAAAATATTGGTAATCTCCAACAGAAAATCTCAATTTCGTTCACAAAAACTCATGGTAATTTAAAAACTAACTGGACTCCTTTTTTTTAGAAAAACTGATCTGAGTATACTCTTAAACTTGCAAAAACGCGAGGACATTGTAATTTGTAAGCCCGATAAAGGCAAAGGTGGTTTGATTTTGAATAAGAACGATTATGTGGGGAAAAAATGGGGAATATTTTGTCTGATACCACCAAATTTAAAGCTCACGGTGAACCCACTTTCTCGACATATACAAAAGGGAAGATAAAATAATAGATTGTTGTTAAGGAAAATCAAAAGTGAAAATATTATCAATGAGACTACATATCAACAACTATTTGTGACTGGCTCTTCTTTCAGCATTTTGTATGGTCAAGCCCAAAATTCCAAGCCTAATATACCTCTTAGACCCATTATGGCTGCCTATAATAGTCCTTCGTTTTCTTCTATCTCCAAACTTTTAGCCGGTTTACTTTCTGATATAGTAACAATTAATTTTATTTTAAAAATGGGTACGAATTCCGGCCAACATGCAAATTACCAACCAAGATGGAGACTATTATATGGTAAGTTTTGATGTATGTGTCTCTTTCACTAATGTACCACTTAGTGAAACTATCAATATTATTCTAGATAAGGTTTTTATTAACGAAGATACAGTTTTTTCATGGTTTTAACAGATCAATCTTTAAACAACTACTTGAACTTGCAGTGCAAGATTCAATGTTCATTTTTAATAAGCAACTCTATTCGTAGGTCGATGGAGTGCTATGGGGTCGCCTCTGGGCCCCATTTTTGGCTAACTTTTTTATGTCTGACCTTGAAACGAAATTTTTAAACCAGTGTAATCAGAATTTTAAACCGTCTTTTTATCGCAGATATGTTGATGACACTGTTGTTTTGTTCCAGCACTCCTGGCAATGTTCTTTATTTTAGAATGATATTAATCAACTCCATCCAAACATTCAATTTAGCCATGGAGGTAGAGAGCGAAGCTAGTCTTGCCCTTTTTAGATATTAATGTAACGATACATAATTCCGAGTTCACTACTTCTTTTTATAGAAAGCGGACATATACGGGCTTAGCCAATAATTACTATAGCTCTTGTCAATGTTCTTTCAAACGTAATACCATCCACACCTTGGGTCCATAGAGCTCTAAAATATTCTTCAACTTGGGCAAATATTTCACAAAGAAATAGTCTTTTTATTCAACTTTTTCAAGATAAACTCCTATCCCCAAAATATAGTTCATAAAACACCAATAAGTTTTATTAACAACAATTTTTTTACAACCTCCAACAGTCAACTTTGATGTTCCCAAAAAAAAAAAATTATCCTATGCCTCAATCCCAATATGTCTGACTCTAAATTCTCCTTAAATCTCACACGAATAATTGAACAAGAATCCCCTGTCTTAACGTAAAAACTTATCTCCAACACCCCTGTACAATAGGATTATTTTTTTATTTCAAAGATCGCCTGGCAGTCCTTCATGAGATCCAATGTGGTTTATAAATTCACATGCCCTGGATGTCCGGGCTCTTACGTTGGATCGACGCGGAGGTTACTGCAGGTCAGATATTGCAGCCATTTGGGTTTTAGCTTTCGCACTGGCCAAAGAATCAAGCAGCAGAATTTTCTAATATTAAAAATCATGCCACATTATGTAAAAACCGAAGTCCCAGAAAACAACACCTCTTCAATAATTGGTTATGTAAGGGACCCAGACCACTTAAACAACTTTAGAATCATTATATATTAAAAGACTGGTTCTCTCTCTCAATAGTAATACCTCCTCAGCAACTTTGTATCTGGCATAGTTGTCGTCTGGCCTTGGACGCCATTGTTTGTCATTCCCTCTTCTCTCCTGCTTATGGACGGTTGGTGTTCTTTTTATTGTTTTAACTCGTAAATTTTAAATACATTGTGAATTCCTTTTATGTTAATAATGTATTTTACTGTGTCTTTTACTTTTCACAGACTGATAATGCCACTGAGTAGTGCGAAATGCTTTCTGCTGTTAATAAACTTGGCCTTTTAACATGTGTATCATGGACCTTCCTGAAGTCTACATATATATATATATATATATATATATATATATATATATATATATATATATATATATATATATATATATATATATATATATATATATATATATAGATATATATATATATAGTATATACATATATACATATATATATATATATATATATATATATATATATATATATATATATATATATATATATATATATGTCTTATCGCATTACTGTGATACATATATACACCAAGCTACAATATCCTTTAATATCTAATTCATTCTACCCTCGGAAATCATCAATATATTTTTCAAGATTATGTTTTAACCGAAGGGAATTCTTTTTCTTCTTCGTCTTCTTCGTCTTTTTTTTTTTCTTCTTCTCTTTTTTTTAGACCATAAGAAATTCTTTGGCTTATGGGCGCGAAACACGAAACCAAGAATTCAGAACATACAGTGAAGCGCTCTAAACCACACGGCTATCACGAGGCAGAGTGAATTATATGTACATGCAACTCTATGAACACTAACGAGTAGTCCTGTCAATAACTGCATTTTTTAACTGAACAATAATGCGGAGGAAATCGTGAATAATATGAAGGAAATAATGCTTTGATGCTGATAAACAGAGAGCCAGAAGAAATAAAGCAATTGATCGTTTCCTGTAGCATACCGAAAATACGAGATTTAGTTTTCATGTCATCGTACAATGATCTCATCCAACAAAATTGATATTAATTCCATCTGCATCGAATGTATAAATGGTCTACGACTACACCGACTAATTTCTTAACATTTTTCGAACATTTTCTAAGGACAATACTTGCATTTCATTATAAATGTTATGCAGACAATCTTTACGGCTATTAGCTGCAAATAAACTGGATATTTAAGCATAAACAATACCGACGTTAAGAACTGATATATTAGAATCTTTTAGGCCTATTGAAAATATTCCGGGAAACAACTGCAAAATCCTATCCAGTGTGTGAGGCGACTTCTGAACAAGTGACCGCTGAAAATCAACGACAGACTGAAAAATCTCCTGTTTATGGAAAGATAAACATAAACAATGACATGTTTTGCCTCAGGGATGTATTAACAATGGAACAATACTTGTTCATTTACGAAAATTCAAGTTAATAGGGGGGGGGGGGGGGGGGGGGGGGGGAGGTGGGAGGTTGGGCCCATCCCTAGGACTAAGCAAAATGAGAGAAGGGAAGACTATGAATAAATGGCATCTTAAACAATATAAAAACATAAATATAAAAAGTGCAAAGCCAAATATAATTTTTTAATCTTCATTATTTAGTTCCTTGTTTTCTGAGAGAGAGAGAGAGAGAGAGAGAGAGAGAGAGGGGGGGGGGGGGGGGCGGGGGTGGTAGGGTCCTAGGACTCGGCTAAAGGGGAGGAGGAAAGGACATGAATAAAAGAATATTAAAGAATGCTTCCCCTACAAAAATAGGATAGAAGAAAGTAAAAAATAAAATAACGAACGAACGCACCAGAAAAAAGTCGCTCGTCCACCAAACCGAGCTTTTCCGCCAACTTTTTTCATAATAATCTTCCAGTAGAACCAGAGTTGCACGGCATTTTTTATTTACTATTTTCATCTCTCGCATCATCTCTCAAAAAAACTCCCCAAACACAAACCAACATACACACACATACACATTACACGCACAAAACACTCTTAATCTCTTAATTGCTTTGCGGTTTATCACCGGAAGTAATGGCTTACTGGTAACGTTTTTTGCTCTGAATAGGAGTACGAGCTTTTATTTGACCTGCTATCAGGACGAACGCTTTACTTTTGCGTTGAGTAGTTGAATACGTATTTTGGGACCTGCTATAGAAATACCACATGAACGCAATGCGCTGAAATCTTATGACACCAAGTTGTGTTTTCCTTTTGGCAA
>NC_087206.1:10083582-10086082 GCF_015104395.2 Macrobrachium nipponense
CGATGAAGTCCATGGATACTGGCTTCAAAAACTTCAAGGTCCTACACCCACGAATAGCAGAACAACTCCAGCATTGTATCTCAAATCACCATGCACCGGACAAATGGATGACCACAGGAAGAACATCCTTAGTACAAAAAGACAAGGGTAGGGAAATATAGCAGTAACTACAGGCCTATTACCTGCCTACCAATAATGTGGAAGTTACTAACAGGTATCATCAGTGAAAGGCTATACAACTACCTAGAGAAGACAAACACCATCCCCCACCAACAGAAAGGCTGCAGAAGGAAGTGTAGGGGCACAAAAGACCAGCTCCTGATAGACAAAATGGTAATGAAGAACAGTAGGAAAAGGAAACCAACCTAAGCATGGCATGGATAGACTATAAGAAAGCCTTCGACATGATACCACACACATGGCTAAAAGAATGCCTGAAAATATATGGGGCAGAGGAAAACACCACCAGCTTCCTCAAAAATACAATGCGCAACTGGAATACAATACTTACAAGCTCTGAATAAGACTAGCAGATGTTAATATCAGGAGAGGGATTTCCTTCCAGGGCGACTCACTGTCTCACTACTCTTGTAGTAGCCATAATTCCCATGACAAAAGTAATACAGAAGATAGATGCGGGGAACCAACTCAGAAAAGAGGCAACAGAATCAACCATCTGATGTCCATGGACGACATCAAGCTGTATGGTTAAGAGCATAAAGGAAATAGATACCCTAACCCAGACTGTAAGGTTTGTATCTGGGGACATCAGGATGGAGTTTGGAATAAAAAAATGCCCCTAAAGTGCCCCATATCAACATACCAAAAAAAGGGCAAAGTACGAGCACTGAAGGGATAAAGCTACCAGATGGGAGCAACATCAAACACATATTTGAGACAGGATACAAATACCTGGGAATAATGGAAGGAGGGGATATAAAACACGAGAGATGAAGGACAACGATCAGGAAAGAATATATGGCAGAGACTCAAGGCGATACTCAAGTCAACTCAACGCCGGAAATATGATAAAAGCCATAAACACATGGGCAGTGCCAGTAATCAGATACAGCGCAGGAATGGAATGGACGAAGGCAGAACTCCCGCAGCATATGATCAGAAAACCAGGAAACATATGACAATACACAAGCACTACACCAAGAGCAAATACGGACAGACTATACGTTAACACGAAAGGAAGAAGGATGGGAGATTTGGGACTACAAATAAGTATGAGAGGACTGCGTCAACATCGAGAACAGAGCACTTGGGCAATACCTGAAAACTGAAAACTGTGAAGACGAGTGGCTAAAAGAGTGCATGGGAGAAGGACTAATAAAAGTAGACGAAGACCCACAAATATACAGAAACAGGAGAATGACAGCAGAACAGAGGACTGGCACAACAAACCAATGAACGGACAATACATGAGACAGACTAAAGAACTAGCCAGCGATGAACACAATGCAATGGCTACAGAGGGGAGAGCTAAAGAAGGAAACTGAAGGAATGATAACAGCGGCACAAGATCAGGCCTAAGAACCAGATATGTTCCAAAAGAAGAACGATAGACAGAAATAACATCTCTCCATAGTAAGTAAGGAAGTGCAATACGAAAAAATGAAACCATAAACCACATAGGCAAGCGAATGCCCGGCACTTGCACAGAACCAGTACAAAAAGAGGCATGATTCAGTGGCAAAAGCCCTCCACTGGAGCCTGTGCAAGAAACATCAGCTACCTTGCAGTAATAAGTGGTACGAGCACCAACCTGAGGGAGTGATAGAAAACGATCACGCAAAGATCCTCTCTGGGACTATGGTATCAGAACGGATAGGGTGATACATGCAGACGACCAGACGTGGCGTTGATTGACAAAGTCAAGAAGAAAGTATCACTCATTGATGTCGCAATACCATGGGACACCAGAGTTGAAGAGAAAGGAGGGAGGGAAAAATGGATAAGTATCAAAATCTGAAAATAGAAATAAGAAGGATATGGGATATGCCAGTGGAAATCGTACCCATAATCATAGGAGCCACTAGGCACGATCCCAAGATCCTGAAAAGGAATCTAGAAAAACTAGAGGCTGATGTGGCTCCAGGACTCATGCAGAAGAGTGTGATCCTTGAAACGGCACACATAGTAAGAAAAGTGATGGACTCCTAAGGAGGCAGGATGCAACCCGGACCACCATACTATAAATACCACCAGTCGGATTGGAGGCCTGTGATAGAGCAAAAAAAAAAAAAATAATAATAATGGTATCTAGGCAAATATGTTATAGTATAATATCATGTAAAGGAAAGAAAAAAAAGACATATCCAGCTTCAAAATTATCAAATAAATTGTTCTCATTAGATACTGAAAAAGGAATGAAAACATGACAGGACAGAATACACAGGACATCAATCCAAACAGGGTATTGCGTCATAGATCCCATACAGCATTTTTTCTATGATTTCCCCTGGAAATGGCCTATCCATTCCGTTAATGTCTC
>NC_087206.1:10091082-10103582 GCF_015104395.2 Macrobrachium nipponense
CTCTCTCTCTCTCTCTCTCTCTCTGGCGTCTTCCTCAATACAAGCAGACACCATTACTGAGAATCAGCGAAGAAGAAAAGAATTAGAAAAGAATTCCGTCTTTCAGATTTTTATAAGCCGGTAATTGAAAAACATGTTTTTCATGACCCGGGAGATTGAAAAATCACCAATGCTTCAATGGGAAACTCATTAGAGAAGAACTGCCTTTTTCCGCCGTATCGGGGATTGGTTGACCTTTTTTTTTTTTTAAGAGATAATCCGAAGAACGTCACAGACGAGGAGGTGCAGAAAACGGCGACTGGAGGGATGCTGTGACGTCATCAGCTAAATCAATGGAAATCAATAGTCATTCAGATAGAAAGTACCTACTGTATGACTGATAATTATGAGGAAATTGCTCATCCAAAAAACTCGATAGGTAATGGGAAACAGCACTTCCTTGCTGCCCATGGGCAGATGTTGTAAAATACATCATCATAGACCAAATAATTAATATTAACAGGAAATAAAACTGATTATAAAAAAAAAAAAATCCGTTTATCCGTTTCTGATAAATATCGAAATTCGATGGAAGCCGAGCAATAATTATAAATTGGAGAGTTTTTTTTATGTTTGTATGGGGAAAATTGATGTTAGCATTAAAGTTGCAGTGATAGATACAATAGCCTTATGAAAATATGCAAAACCTCATGCACATATATACGTATAAATATATATACATGCGCGCGCGCACACGCACACACACACACACACACACACACACACACACACACATATATATATATATATATATATATATATATATATATATATTATATATATATATATATGCGTGTGTGTGTGTGTGTGTGTGTGTGTGTATATCGCAATGAGTATGCGGCTACCCACAATGAGAATGTAGTATACAAGAGTTTGACTGTTACAAAGAAGTATTTATTAACGAATAGCTAATAAAATTATTATTCATCTTACAGTGAATAATTCAAAATATATCTAATTTTGTAAACGACATATTTCAATAGAAAGAATATAGGAGGAAAATATTACATGATATAAAGGTACAATGGCCTTCACACGGTAAAATATTTCTATATCCTATTTAACCTATATATATAAAAATAGAATTTAACACAGTGTAAACAATCGTTTCAGAGCCACGGCAGAATAATGTATATTTCTGCGTGTAACCTCCGTAAAGATTAATAAATATATTTCACTGTTATAAACAAAGTCATTCTATGCACGAATGTGAAAGAGGATTCACAGAACCAAAGATAAACTAGATTTCACTATCATAAACAAAGCCCTTCTTTGCACGAAGGAAAAAGAGAAATCACAGAACCAACGGCAGAGTATTTTCGAAAATACTCGTCCTGAACATATTGGATTCCTCTTTGAGCGTTTCATGCTGAAATGTATCCCTGGAATAATTTTTCCCCAATGGAAATTTTATGATTCCCTTTGGACTATAATGGCCAGTGCTGGTATTCGGAAATGGGATGTTACGGTACTTCGAAAAAAATAATGCAAAATAAGTTCATGTCTAATTTATTTCGCTTTTGAAACGTATATGTTTGTGATCGTGTTCAGTTTGAATTTTTTTAATAGTATGTTGTTATGTGTAATTCATGACAGTTTAGTTCATCGTTATCATTTATGGTTACTGAAGTTATTGTCGTTTGCATTCACACAGCAGCTGAATATGTGTAATTCTACCATTTACACATATTTATTATTTCTATTTTAATGTGAAGGTATATTTCACATGTATCCCTCAATTTTAAATATATATATATATATATATTATTACTATATATATATATATATATATATAGTATATATATATATATATATATATAATACAGTAAAATGCTTTTCCGAACTAAAATAAACGTGTTACTTAAGACTGCATAATAACAGCTTATTATCCTGTTAGCAGGTAACTCCATAATTTGGGAACGGCCCCTCTGAAAAATTCAGGGCGCTTATTACCCCCCCCCCCCCCCCTCTTTTTATTTTTTCCCGCATAATTACTTCCCGCGCTGCCATGCGCCACTATCAACTTCCGAAGGAAGTGAAAATCTTTTGGCACTTTCATGATTGATTCGTCGTAAAAACGAGAGAGAGAGAGAGAAAAAAAAAGTCAGGGTGTTTACCTGCGGGAGACGACGCGGTAAAATGAAATGGAGAACTTTTGCCACTGGTCTGCCCTTTTTCTTCTCTCTCCTTCTTCAATCGTAATTGTGAAACCTTTTATTTTATGACTCGCATGATTTTCATTCTCTCCTACCCGCCGTCTGAGGTACCTATTTTGGAACAGGTCGAAACTATGAAGAGGTTCATCGTCGCCCATGAAATAGAATTGTATTTATTCCATAGAGCAATAAAATCTTTAATAAAAAAAACTTCTTGGTAAAACTAATGCAAAAGAAATACACGAATAATTCATTCATTTATTAACTTTCATAGGTGGTTTTTGACATGGTCATTAAACAATTTACCGGGAAATATAGTCTTGGTGTTTTTCCACTGATTTTTCTTGGAGATAAGATTCTATTCACCATCCATTAGTAATACGTTGATCCTAATATTACCAGGTAGGGTTTTCAGACGCAGAATAACAAAGACAGCCTACATTTTACTTAACGATCTCAAAATCCTTTCAACAATGATCAAAATGATGGACTTTAATCTCTATCCAGTCAAACGAAGAATTGATTTTCATCTAAAATAAACACTGAGAATGACTCTCCAAAAGAGGAGGGGAGGGGGGGGGGGGGTGGGCAATTTAATAAAAAAAAATGAACATCGATAATGACCCAACATAATGTAGATCACGTTTCATAAATATTTGTTTACGCCGATGACGTCATATGCTGGAATATAGCTGCTTAATTCTTACCTTTGCCATGCATTTCATTCTAGTTAATAATCCTAGATTTAATACACACGAGGATTTAATGCATAAGAAGGTTAAAAATGCAGGAATTAAGAGAAGAAAAATTGTTTTGAGCCGTAACTTTCCTCACGTCTTTGATTTTAATCCGCGATAAATTATTAAAACTATAAACTACGACATGACCATCCATAAAGAGATTACGTAAGTTTGCTGCAGCAGTCGAGAAATGGGAGGCTTTTGATAATCATGATCCAATTAAAGATAAAAAAAAAACTCGAATTTCTGCTTCATGAAAACACCAACGAACACCTGCTAATTCCATTAAAGGTAATCCTGGCGTGGATCACCTTTATTGCCTGGGCGTTTTGTTATATCCACGATTATCTTGTATTTGGTTTCCCCGTCTTAAAAATTACCTTATAATTAAAAGAATTACAGTCATGACTCGTGTCTCCGTATTGCAGTCTTTGCCTTCTCGTTTTATTTATTAAAATTCGAGTCTTAATGATATCAGCCAGGGAAGGTCATAGCTTTAACATAATGCGTTTATTTATATATATATATATATTATATATATATATATATATATATATATATATATATATATATAAAAAAGCAGCAATTGTTTAAATCAACTAATCTTATATTTGTATAAAATTCTGTTATGGGTTTACGCAACGCCGACTGTGTTTTTTTAATATAATTATCTTGTCCATCAATATAAAATAGTTTTATATTTCATAAATTGTGAATTATTCAAATATATATAATCAGCTTAAATAAAAAACTGAAAAAACCTCTTTTCTTGGAACTCATCAACTAGAATATCAGTTAAGTATTTATGTCTGAACCTTAAATCTATTTTTTTATCTATTTTTCGTTTTTTTTTATTTGGCGTTACTTAGATCATTTTGTTTCATAACCAATAAGGGTCCTTCTGTGTGACTGTATGAAGAGGTGTGTTCGTATGTACGTCTTCTTATACATATAAAAAAATTCATGCCAATGAAACATCAAAACAATCCATCAATTAATACAAGCCAACAGACGCAGACATACTAACAGACAACAAATATTATTATAAAACAGAGATGTGACGACATAGACGGTATACTCAAGATTTAAAAATGCTATTATTATTATTTTTTTTTTTTTTTTTTTTTGGCTCTATCACAGTCCTCCAATTCGACTGGGTGGTATTTATAGTGTGGGGTTCCGGGTTGCATCCTGCCTCCTTAGGAGTCCATCACTTTTCTTACTATGTGTGCCGTTTCTAGGATCACACTCTTCTGCATCAGTCCTGGAGCTACTTCAGCCTCTAGTTTTTCTAGATTCCTTTTCAGGGATCTTGGGATCGTGCCTAGTGCTCCTATGATTATGGGTACGATTTCCACTGGCATATCACATATCCTTCTTATTTCTATTTTCAGATCTTGATACTTATCCATTTTTTCCCTCTCTTTCTCTTCAACTCTGGTGTCCCATGGTATGCGACATCAATGAATGATACTTTATTCTTGACTTTGTCAATCAACGTCACGTCTGGTCTGTTTGCACGATCACCCTATCCGTTCTGATACCATAGTCCCAGAGGATCTTTGCCTGATCGTTTTCTACCACTCCCTCAGGCTGGTGCTCGTACCACTTATTACTGCAAGATAGCTGATGTTTCTTGCACAGGCTCCAGTGGAGGGCTTTTGCCACTGAATCATGCCTCTTTTTGTACTGGTTCTGTGTAAGTGCCGGGCATTCGCTTGCTATGTGGTTTATGGTTTCATTTTTCGTATTGCACTTCCCACATATGGGAGAGATGTTATTTCCGTCTATCGTTCTTTGAACATATCTGGTTCTTAGGGCCTGATCTTGTGCCGCTGTTATCATTCCTTCAGTTTCCTTCTTTAGCTCTCCCCACTGTAGCCATTGCCATGTGTCATCGCTGGCTAGTTCTTTAGTCTGTCTCATGTATTGGTTTGTTGTGCCAGTCCTCTGTTCTGTCTGTCATTCTCTTGTCTCTGTATATTTCTGGGTCTTCGTCTATTTTTATTAGTCCTTCTTCCCATGCACTCTTTAGCCACTCGTCTTCACTGGTTTTCAGATATTGCCCCGGTGCTCTGTTTTCGATGTTGACGCAGTCCTCTATACTTAGTAGTCTTCTGCCTCCTTCCTTTCGTGTTATGTATAGTCTGTCCGTATTTGCTCTTGGGTGTAGTGCTTTGTGTATTGTCATATGTTTCCTGGTTTTCTGATCTATGCTGCGGAGTTCTGCCTTCGTCCATTCCACTATTCCTGCGCTGTATCTGATTACTGGCACTGCCCATGTGTTTATGGCTTTTATCATATTTCCGGCGTTGAGTTTTGACTTGAGTATCGCCTTGAGTCTCTGCATATATTCTTTCCTGATCGTGTCCTTCATCTCTTGGTGTTTTATATCCCCTCCTTCCATTATTCCCAGGTATTTGTATCCTGTCTCATCTATGTGTTTGATTATTATTATTATTATTATATTATTATCATTATTTTGGTAGAAGACCCTCTTTTAGGCAAATGCTGTTAAAAAGGATGGCAGAATTAAGCGAGTTGATTTTATATATTGTTTTTTCTATTTTCCTTACAATTCGCTTCTCAGGCTCAGCGATGTTTCTGAGTAACTGGCCAATATTCATATTGGGAATTTTCAAAAATTATAAATGCTGAAGGAATCTTTTATTAGAACAAGATATCAGGTCCAGGTCAAGCAGGGGTCGTCGTCAGTGCTGGTATTATTCCGTAGGCGTAGTCCAGTTCGGGCCGGGGTCGTCTTAGGTTTTAAGGGCTGGTATTGGTGCTGGTATAGCTGGTATCACGTGACGTTTCGACCTTCTCGTAGGTCATCTTCTGACGAGTCGGTTGAAGTGACTGTAGCAAGAAAGTTTGCGGAACGGTATTTATAGCGGCTCGGACCTAGAGTTGCATTCTCATTGGTCGGGCCGGTCTTGGGCGAAGCCGTGGATCTCGCCTCGAAGGTCTCGGGGATTCTCTCGTGCGAGCGCCACAGTAGCGTGCCTGGGGATGAACGTCAGGAATTCCGTCTGTAGCAGGAATCGTATCATCCTGTGGGGGTTCCTGATTATCTGGCATTGTCGGGGGGTCGCTCGCTGCTCTCCGGGCGGCGGTGGGAAGGAGAAACGTTTCTTGAGTGATATTCAAGTTTGGTTTCTCCTTGCCTATATGGAGGGCTTCTAGGAGGCGCAGACGTCGGGGATCCGTTGTTTGATCGATTATGGTGATATTAGGGATAATATCATTTCTTCTTATCCGTTTGTTATGAGCAGTCCTGGTGTGGTTGAATATGGCTCCTTCTTGGGCGTGGCAGGAGATTCGCTTGGAGAAACGCATGGAGGTCATACCGACGTATTTGCCGAGGCATCCTCGGACGGGGCATGTGTAACGGTAGACCACACTCGTCTTCTTCAAGGGATCCTGCAGTGGCGCCGAAGGATTGTTTCTCATCACCAGGCTGCTCGTCTTCTTCGTTTTATAATATATAATCATCTTAATATTTCTGTCTGGGTCGGTGGGGCTGACGTTTTCCTCGATGATCTTTTTGAGGGCTTGTTCGTCCTCCTTGTACCTCCGGTGGAAGTGCCCCTTGTAGAAAAGCTTGATGGGCTCTGCAACGTCGGGGCGGGGTTCCCGGTGGTACCAGGCTTCCATACCTTTCCTTATTGACTCATCAACAGCACGATTGGTGTGTCCGTTGTCGACGAGGATCCTGGGCGGCGCGCTCCAACTCACTGTGTGTGTCATTCCAGGAGGAGCAGTGTGAGAGGGCCCTCCTGACGAAGGCGCTGATGGTGGAGCGCTTATACCTCTCAGGGCACTCACTCTCACAGTTCATGCACATTCCCAGGTTCGTCGGCTTCGTGTACACCCTCGTGCTGAATCCGGAATCTCGCTGTTCGACAAGAACGTCAAGGTAGGGGAGGCGGCGATCTTGGCAATGTTCAATCGTGAACGTGAGGCAGCTGTATGGGTACCGAGGATGTATGTGCGCTACATTGATGACACCTTCGTCTGCGCCGACTCCCAGGATGAGATAGAGCAGCTGCGACGTGCATTCCATGACCACAGCTGCCTCACGTTCACGATTGAACATTGCCAAGATCGCCGCCTCCCTTACCTTGACGTTCTTGTCGAACAGCGAGATTCCGGATTCAGCACGAGGGTGTACACGAAGCCGAGGAACCTGGGAATGTGCATGAACTGTGAGAGTGAGTGCCCTGAGAGGTATAAGCGCTCCACCATCAGCGCCTTCGTCAGGAGGGCCCTCTCACACTGCTCCTCCTGGAATGACACACACAGTGAGTTGGAGCGCGCCGCCCAGGTCCTCGTCGACAACGGACACACCAATCGTGCTGTTGATGAGTCAATAAGGAAAGGTATGGAAGCCTGGTACCACCGGGAACCCCGCCCCGACGTTGCAGAGCCCATCAAGCTTTTCTACAAGGGGCACTTCCACCGGAGGTACAAGGAGGACGAACAAGCCCTCAAAAAGATCATCGAGGAAAACGTCAGCCCCACCGACCCAGACAGAAATATTAAGATGATTATATATTATAAAACGAAGAAGACGAGCAGCCTGGTGATGAGAAACAATCCTTCGGCGCCACTGCAGGATCCCTTGAAGAAGACGAGTGTGGTCTACCGTTACACATGCCCCGTCCGAGGATGCCTCGGCTAATACGTCGGTATGACCTCCATGCGTTTCTCCAAGCGAATCTCCTGCCACGCCCAAGAAGGAGCCATATTCAACCACGCCAGGACTGCTCATAACAAACGGATAAGAAGAAATGATATTATCCCTAATATCACCATAATCGATCAAACAACGGATCCCCGACGTCTGCGCCTCCTAGAAGCCCTCCATATAGGCAAGGAGAAACCAAACTTGAATATCACTCAAGAAACGTTTCTCCTTCCCACCGCCGCCCGGAGAGCAGCGAGCGACCCCCCGACAATGCCAGATAATCAGGAACCCCCACAGGATGATACGATTCCTGCTACAGACGGAATTCCTGACGTTCATCCCCAGGCACGCTACTGTGGCGCTCGCACGAGAGAATCCCCGAGACCTTCGAGGCGAGATCCACGGCTTCGCCCAAGACCGGCCCGACCAATGAGAATGCAACTCTAGGTCCGAGCCGCTATAAATACCGTTCCGCCAACTTTCTTGCTACAGTCACTTCAACCGACTCGTCAGAAGATGACCTACGAGAAGGTTGAAACGTCACGTGATACCAGCTATACCAGCACCAATACCAGCCCTTAAAACCTAAGACGACCCCGGCCCGAACTGGACTACGCCTACGGAATAATACCAGCACTGACGACGACCCCTGCTTGACCTGGACCTGATATCTTGTTCTAATAAAAGATTCCTTCAGCATTTATAATTTTTGAAAATTCCCAATATGAATATTGGCCAGTTACTCAGAAACATCGCTGAGCCTGAGAAGCGAATTGTAAGGAAAATAGAATAAACAATATATAAAAGAACTCGCTTAATTCTGCCATCCTTTTTAACAGTATTATTATTATTATTATTATTATTATTATTATCATTTTGGAAGATGACTCTCTTTTAAACAAATTCTGTTGAATAAAATGGCAGAATTCAGTGAATTAATCTTATATATTATCTTTTTTTCTTATAACTCGCTTCTCTGGCCAATTATTAAGAAGTATCGCTGAACCAGGTTAGCGAGTAATAAGAAAAATAAACAACATAATATATAAGATTAAGTCACTGAATTCTGCCATTTTATTCAACAGGATTATTATTGTTATTATTATTATTATTATTATTATTATTATGATTATTCCGAAGATGAACCCTATTCATGCGGAACAATCCTACACGGGCCTCTGACTGACTTGGAATTCAAGCCTCCAATGAATATGGTGTTCGTTATGAAGAAGTAAGAGGTGGTAAAGGGGAAATAGAGAGAAAAAGAGATCAAGAGATCTCACTTATTAAAGGAGAATAAATAAATCGATAAAACAATAAACAGATAAAAAAAGTAAAATAAATATAGAGACTTTTCCATATGAAATAGGACGAATATTGACGCAATCGTCCGCCACTATTGTATTACCAGACAGAGACTAAGAGAGCAGCAGAGGATTTCAAACAGATCACGTCCCTTACGTAACGCAGATTAGAACATCACTCAGAAAAGGGGATCAATCGCTTTGAACTTGATTTTTTCTTCGCCCCTCGGCACAGATAGACCACGAGATTTAACCTAAAACAAAATGGCAATTCCGAGAGTTGCTTTTGACTTTCCTTTATCTGCCTGTGTGTTGTCAGGACGGTGTTTGAAGCCACACAGATTGTTCATCTGCCGGGATTCGTATAATAGCGTAGGTATTTTTGATGTAACTTACGCTTTTGTCTTTCCCCAGAGAATCATAACACGCTGGCCATTCCCCTGTTAAGCCCTGATAATCCCATTTATATACCCTCTGTACTTTATTAACAGTAGGGCAAAGAGAGGGGAATAGAAAGGAAAAAAATAGATAAAAAAAAGCTGCCGGCCTTGCTTCACCCTCGTAAAGGTTAATGCTATATAAAGCTACTAACCACCTCTCGGCTATTTTACACCTTTTCTCAATTTCACGTGAGATTTTTAGATGTCGATATGACAGTTCACCGAAATCTATGAGATTCGTCCCGTAACACTTTCGTAAAGAATGGATAAGGGTGTCCAATGAATTGAGGATCTATATTTGTAATTTAGACTGCATGCGTTCAAACGAATTCGCAGTCGCTGGGAGAGAGAAAGAAATCTACAAATGTAACGAAAATGGGTGGAAAGTACTTTTTTTTATTTTTTGAGGGGGCTGGTCGGGGCGGGGGGTGTTTCGTAAAACATGCATAGTGCGCCTCGCCAGTTCGCCTGAGCCATGATTACCATACAGGAAGGGAAATGCCGTAATATAAACATGTAAATAGAACTGTCTTTGTGTGTGTGAGAGAGAGAGAGAGAGCTCGGTCCTGTTTCGTAACACTTTATGGAAATGAATATATATTCTTGACCCACTTGCGCCTCTCTGTAGTTATTTACTCCCATGCGATTATTACGCTGGATGTTTGTATTAATACTCATTCAATCTATATATATATATATATATATATATATATATATATATATATATATATATATATATATATATATATATATATATATATATATATATATATAAGTGTGTGTGTGTGTGCGTGTGTGTGTGAGTGTGAGTGTGTGTGTATGTCTACACCCTATGCTAATACTATTAATATTATTACGTATCAAACTTTTCCAAACTATATATTATTTACACTTCAACAGAATTCACCCAATGACTGGTCGAGAGCAGACGCACAAAATAGCAATCATGAACGGAGAATTCTCCTTTTCAATCTGCCTACGCTTATGATCGGAACACGTTTGATGTCAGGCGACAGAGAACCGACAAAGAATCTCTGCCGATCCAGTTAGCGTAATCATGCAACGCATTACGCAAATAGCCTGGCTCATAATCATGAATCAGGTCATATTCCTCTCGTTGAGCGCCAGTGACGGCATCAATTGGATGGGACAAGCAGAGCTGCATGGGATCCTATTTTTCATTCTTCATATATATGATTTTTTTTTCATTGGTATTTTTCATTTACTTTTTTCGTATTATGAATGATGTAATGTTCATTGAAATATAACGAAGTTTTTATCATTTGTGATATTTTTAATGTCACTTATTCGTCAAGTATTTGAACTTTGTGTCACTTTTTTTCTTAAATTTGTTCGTATTTTATTTGTTTATAATGCTCATTGTAATACAATGAAGTTATTCGTGCATTCCACTTTTGTTTCTAGTATGTATCATCTTGCATATTTAGTTTTCATACCATTAACTGTAAAAAAATGCATAATTATTTTCAAATCACTTGCATTTCTCAAATATTTGATTTTTTCGTATTTTTTCATAACATTCATTATAAAACAAAATAGAATTTGATTACGTCACTTGTATCTAACAAACATTTGATTTTTCGTAATTTTTTTTTCACACCATCCATTATAAAACAATCAACAATTCTTTATGTCACTTACATTTCTCATAAATTTGACTATTTTCATTTAGTTTTTCATACCATTCACTGTGAGGTAATGAAAAGTTTTATATCACTAGGAATTCTATATCACTCACTTTTACCATATACATGAACCTTTTTTGTCATTTAGTCTTCATAACATTCATTATTCAGTAATAAAGAATTATGCCACTAGTATGATTTGTCATATTAATCTTCTATACCACTGATTATACACCAATGGAGCAAATTGTCTGAAATACCTGCTTTAAGCATATGCAAATTATTATTATTATTATTATTATTATTATTATTATTATTATTATTATTATTATTATTATTATTATTATATTTCAGTAATTTTAACGAGGCAAGCCATTGCTGCTACTTTATGAATACACTAAAACTGTCAAATTACTGGACCGAGTAAATTTGAATACTAAAACGGAAATGTATAGAGCTAAATATCATGAATGAATTTCACTTTCCGATGTTCGAAAGGGAGCTATTCGGTGGAGAAATATTCACCCCCCTCATTTCCCCCCCCCCCCCCCCCCAAAAAAAAAATATTGTATAATGGCAGTGCAATCTTCAATGGCAGCTGTGAAAGAATTCGACGAATATTAGGGAATATATACGTTTATTTTATTGAGTGGTGGTTATACGCTGTACCATTCGCAATTGATATAGTTCCGACGGTCTGTTCTCAAATGGTTTATATGCATTTTTTTATGAGTTATGCTTTTATGTACTGGTTATGAACAGAGGACTTATACAGTTAGAATTACAATCATATATATGAGTCTTTTAATAGTCATAACTGCCAGTAGTAGAGTGCATATCCTTCCAGAAATAACTTGGCTCAAAAGGTCGAACCAATAATTCTTTATAAATGTTTAATCTCGACAATAAAATTAAGAATTGATTAGATTATATATATATATATATATATATATATATATATATATATATATATATGTATATAGTATATATATATATATATATATATTATATATATATATATATATATATATATATATATATAAACTCATTTTCTAAAACATCTTCACCTAACTTAATCATTCTATTAACATGTAAATTTTTAAACAGCCTTACCATAATAGAGGCCACATATGAGAAACAGTTATAATCTGCATGAGAAATACCGTTTTGAAAATTATGAGGTTCAAGGTGTCTACTCCAAATAAACTTCTATGATATCATTATATTTCTCATTCAAGATATAAGTAGTAATCATGGCATATAATTTCAGTCTTTGAATAATGTTTGTTATATTTACATGCTTTGCTATTCATACGAATAAGACTCTCTCTCTCTCTCTCTCTCTCTCTCTCTCTCTCTCTCTCTCTCTAAGCATGGCAGGATGTGATGGCAGTTTGGCGATACGCGAAAGTACCTCTGATCGCTGATGTTGGGCACACGAGATTTGTCCTTTATGTATTAGGTGTGCGTTTGAGCTGATTAAGA
>NC_087206.1:10106082-10131082 GCF_015104395.2 Macrobrachium nipponense
TATATATATATTATATATATATATATATATATATATATTATATATATATATATATAAAGCCTGTAAAAATTAAAGATAATCGAAAAACTCACAGACTGTAGGAGGAATTTTCGTAGGAACGTATTTTATAGAACCGAACAAGGACACCTCTCTCTCTCTCTCTCTCTCTCTCTCTCTCTCTCTCTCTCTCTCTTCTTTCCTTTCTTCTCTTCTCTCTCTCTCTCTCTCTATCTCTCTCTCTCTCTCTCTCTCTCTCTCTCTCACTCTCTCTCTCCATAACTGAAAGAAGATCCCCCCTGGCGGTATATGAAACCCGATAATTAAGCGAAAACTCTTCTTTGCAGCCAACTTAGTGCCATGTTGCACTCACTAACCGTAAAATGCCTCTGAATTACTAGCGCTCTTCCGCGCCGGTTTCACGCCCAGACCTGGGCGAATTAGAGCCGATATATGAATACATAATCATGAAAGCGTCTCCTGGAGGCGGAGAAGACACGGAGAGGGCGTTCCAACGATGTAGGAAGAGAGAGGATGACTTCATTTTCGGGACGAAACGAGACAGGCTTATTCACAGGGATTCCGCTATTCATTTATTTACTTGTTTACTTATTATTCATTTGTTTTCTTGGTGTTCAAGGGGGTTATGGCAAGATCGAAATGTATTACAGATCAGACCATTAACACATTAACGGTTTTTTTTATGTACACATATCTGGTAAGTGAATGTACGTTTAATTTGTAATAAGTGTTTTCCTTGGTTAGTCATAATTCCATTCTAACAGGCAAATACACAGGACACACGACGAAAACACAACACACAGATATGTATATATATAAATATAGTATATATATATATATATATAATATATATATATATATATATATATATATATATTATATATATATAGAATATAATAATATACTATACTATATATATATATATATATATATATATATATATATATATATAGCTATATATATCCTATATATATATATATATATCTATATATATATATATAAATATATCTATATATATATATATATATATATATATATATATATATATATATATATCATATATATAATTGACAATATTATTCATATACACATACTTATCTGGTTCACTATTCACCTAAAAAGAACAATCTAATTACCAGTGTTAGTTATCAGTGTTATAAGTATTTTTAACAATTTTAGCATAAAGTTATATGTTCTAATTCACTCGGCGCCTTTTCCTTAAATTTCACTTCTCCATATATGTATTTAAGATAAAATAACCTCGAAATTACGTTCATTAACGTGAGGATTAGAAAACATTTTATATGCAGTTGGTCTAATTTTATCTGTCAGTTCGTCATTGACAGAGGAACCTGTTGAATATAATGGCTTGTAACTAGTAGTCTATTTTTAACCTATACTTTTATGGTGAAAATCACTGACGTAAGTCTAAATATATATATATATATATATATATATATATATATATATATATAGTATATATATATATTATATATAC
Organism: Macrobrachium nipponense; assembly: GCF_015104395.2. Lineage (NCBI taxonomy): Eukaryota > Metazoa > Arthropoda > Malacostraca > Decapoda > Palaemonidae > Macrobrachium > Macrobrachium nipponense. The sequence goes on from NC_087206.1 coordinate 10,107,599, forward strand.
TATATATAAAATCCTGACAGATAATAATAATAATAATAATAATAATAATAATAATAATAATAATAATAATAATAATAATAATAATAATAATGATCACGTGAAAAAATAGTCAAAATACATTTCAAACTCGACATTTACGAACCCTTTTATCCAGTAATAATAATAATTATTATTATTATTATTATTATTAAAGTAGTTTAACCAGACCACTTAGCTGACTTTCAGCTCTCATAGGGCTGGCCCGAAGGATTAGATTAAAATAAAGAAAAGCATGTCTAGGACAGAGGCAAAGTTCTGGAACCGAAGTGTTTTTTCGGTGTGATGACAAAAGATTGAAAATTAAACTAAAAACTGCACAAAGGCACACACTCACACGGGAACACATGCAAACTATAAATACATTTACTCATGTATCCATACTTTCATAAAAAATAAAATCATAATAAGTTAGTTAACATTTAAAAGTTTTGTTTTTAAAATTCATTAGTCTAATCATTTTCGTATTTTTAAATTTGACTTAGGTTTATATTTTATCAACTAAATTACACTTCTTTAAGAACATAAAAATAGGCATGACTGAAAATGCAGAGGATTCTGACAAGATTTCTTTCATAGATCTGTTTCCAAGTGTCGACAGTCGTTGCTGGTTGTACTTTGGGCATTCGCATAACACATGTTTGACAGTTATAACCTCCTGCACTCTGCGCACTCAGGAGTTGAGCTATGTGGGCTGCTCATTAAGTGTCCATGTGTCAGTCGGATATGGCCTATACGGAGACGTGTCAGAATTACTTGTTCATGTCTCTCTCTCTGATATGATGAACTCCACTTTCCAACATCAGGTTTCATTTGCTTTAATTTATTATTTTCTGACTCTTCATTCCAAATATGTTGCCATTTCCATATAATACCTATCTTTATGTATGTTACATAATCACTCATAGGGAGAGTCACACTTGATCTTGTCATTTGATTTGCTTCTTTGGCTGCTTTGTCAGCCTCTTCATTTCCTTTGATCCTTACATGGGCAGGGATCCAACATATTTCTACATTTTTCCCACTAATATCTAATTTATGAAGTGATAATTTAATTTGCTGTACAATATTATTTTTTGGTTTATAACTCTGGATGGCTTCTACGGCCCTTCTTGAGTCAATAAAAATCACAAAATTATTGAGTGATGTTTCTTTAATTATTCTTATGGCCGAGGCAATTGCGCAAAGCTCCGCTGTGAATATTGAAGCTGTATTGGGTAGAGAGAACTGATATGATCTCTCCTGGGACACTGCAGCATATCCCACTCCATGTTCCGATTTAGATCCATCTGTGTATATTGCATAATGTGGACCTTTCCGGTTTATATGCTCTATTGTATGTTGTCTATGGTGTGATGGCGTATATAAGTATTTTTTTTGATAAATATTTCAATTGTGTGCAAGTTTTCATTTTATTCATTGTCCAAGGCGGAGGTAATTGTACTAGTGGAGGAATTTGTATATTCACATTTAGTGACTCAACCAATCTTCTAGCTCTCATTGTAAAAGGGGGTGGATGATTGTTTATAAATATATCTCTGAGTTCAAATAATTTTTTTGTTGGAGAATCGCTTGTCCTAATTCCCAGAGCACTCTTCAATGTTACAAGCTCTCTATGGAGAGAGAGAGGTAGTTCACCACATTCAACCAGTAGAAGAGAGGTTGGTGATGATTTAAAGGCTCCTAAACATATTCTAAGGCCCTCATTATGAACTGGGTCCAACGTTTTCAGTGCTGCGTCCGACGCCGAGCCATATACTTCGCTACCGTAATCAATTATAGACAGGACTGTTGCTTTATACAGTAATGTAAGGGTTTGTCTATCGGTTCCCCAAGTAGTGTTTGATAATTTTCTAATTAGATTTAATGCTTTTTTACCTTTTGATTTCAAATATGTTATGTGGAGTTTCCAGTTTAAGTGAGTATCAAACACTAAACCCAAACATTTTGCAGTTTGTCTAATTGGTATACTATGATGTCTGATTTTCAAATCTATCACTTCACCATTCATCCACCTTTTATCTTTATAAAACACTACTGCTTGAGTCTTATGCATGGATAATTTAAATCCTACAGATGAGGTCCATTCATTTATTTTTATTATACTTTTATTAATGATGCGTTCTGTATGTTTAATACGAGAGGCTGAATAATATATGGCAAAATCATCCATGTATAGGTTGCTTTTAATTCCAGTAGGTAGATTTTTATTAATATCATTAATTGCTAGGGTAAACAGTGTGCCACTAAGGACACTTCCCTGTGGAACACCATTTTCAAGTGGAAATGTTCTCTACAACACATCATCAATTCTCACTTGAAAACTACGATTTGTTAAAAAGTTTTGGATGAACCTAGGTAAATGTCCACGGATGTTGTTATTTTGTAAAGTTTTTAATATAGGGTACCTCCAGGTAGTATCATAAGCCTTTTCGATGTCAAAAAAAGACTGCTACAGTTATTTGTTTTCGCTCAAATCCTCTTCGTATATGGTCTTCGAGGTTAGAGAGAGAATCTAATGTAGATCTGTTGCACTGTGACCCGAATTGAGTGGGAGTCAAGATTTTATTTTCTCGAATGTGCCATGTTAATCGAGCATTTACCATTTTTTTCTAGTAACTTGCACAAGCAACTTGTTAGAGAAATTGGTCTGTAGTTATTTGCATTACTTGGATCTTTTCCAGGTTTGGGGATAGGTATTATTATTGCTTTACGCCATTCATCAGGAAATAAATTTCTAAGCCATAAATGATTATAAAATTGCAACAAATATGTCTTCGCTAGAGGTGCTAAGTGGCAGATCATCTCAAAACAAATATTGTCACCTCCAGGAGCAGATTTATTGCTGTTAGTGAGAGCAAATTCCAACTCTTCCATATTAAATTTTCTATTATAATATATGTCTTCTATTGTTTCGAAATTTATTTGTTATTAGTTTCTATATTGTTTTTTGGGGATTTGTGCGGAAGTGGTCATCTAAATTTCTGTCACTACTTGCATTAGCTAAGTTTTCTCCTATTATATTACTTATTTCTTTTGGATCGAGTATTCTTTTTTCGTCTTTTAATATGGCATGTCTGGGTGGTTTCACATGGGTACCATTTATTTTCCGGAATTTTTCCCATATTTTTTGTATGGGAGTATTATCAGAGAGATCTGATACATATTTCCTCCATGAAATTATTCTTCCTTGAATTACTTCCTTTTTAAATTTTGCAGATATTTTGTTGTATAGAGGCTTTAACGCTTCAATTTCTAGCAACAATATAGTCATTTTTTGTAAAGTACTTTCTAATATTGGTGATGTTTTATTTATTTTACTGAACTTTCTATTCAAATTATCCAATCGTCTCCCTATTGAGTGTTTTATATTTATTCATTCTGTTAGCTCATCGGACCACCATGGAACTTTGTGCTTTGTTGGATGGGGTTTTGAGTTTGGTATTGCTCTATCAGCAGCATTTTTGATGAAATTAACAAGAAACTTATTAGTTTCATTATGGTCTTTTAGATATTCAAATGGTGGTATACTTCTAGTATGCATTTCATATTGTTCCCAATTTGCTTTATAAATGTTATAGTGAGGAACATGTTTTGCTGGATTATTTTGTAAAAAGGAAATTAATATTGGGAAATGATCACTGGTGTACAAGTCATCAACTGTGTTCCAATCCAATCTGTCAACTATTCTTGTTGAACACAGAGTTAAGTCCACAGAGGAAAATGTTCCATGTGTTTTTGAATAATATGTGCTAGCTTCATCATCATTTATACAACACATGTTATTTGAATCTATAAGTTCTTCTACTTTACTTCCTGCTCTATTTGGTTTGAACAGTTACAATCCCATATTGGGTTGTGAGCATTAAAATCCCCTACTATTAATATAGGTTCTTTGGCATTTTTAAGTAATTCTCCAAGTTTATCAATATCGTAATGTTTATTTGGTTGGTTGTATAAATTATATATTATATAATTATCGTTTTTAATTCGAATTTTAATACCTGATATTTGGAGGTCAGCAATGTTTACAGGTACTTTGTCATAACATACTTTGTTATGTACATATATGGCTGTACCTAAATTTCCTTCTTCTTCCTGTGATGTTGATATTAAGGTATATTTACCTATTGTTGGTATTGTATTATTGACATGTTGTAAACACAATATCATGGGTTCATATTCCTTTAATAACCTTTGTACTTCTCACAGGTGTAATCTGGTCTGTAGACCATTTACGTTCCATTGTATAAAATAACTATTGAAAATATTATGTTACATCGGTCGTGTTTTGTTTTCTTTTTTCTGTATTATCATCAATTTGAATTTTTTCTAAAATTTTATTTACCACATTCAGTTGTTCATGTTTATAATATTTTAAGTGCTCAATACACATACATCCTTTTTCATGGGTGTTTAAATCGATGGTCTCTTTCTTTCTATATTTCATACAATTTCTTATAATGTTTGTTAAGCAATCTTTTATTATATTTTTGTTATTATTGCACAATGCAATGAAGCAATCATTGCAGCCACATGTATTGTCATGTATATCTACTGCTTTATTTGCTCTTATTGTACCGATTATTGGTGATGGAGTAATCTCACCACCCTTGTCATAGTCACCATCATCCATGGTATGATTCTCCTCCATTTCTTTGGTGTTTTGGATCTCTGCATCTATAGGTCTTATTATTATTTTAGGAGATAAAGGTATGTTCTTATTTAGTTTTTGTTCTTTTTTCATATCTTTGGTTTTTGGTATGACCGATGTTTCTCTAATTATAGTTGGTTTCTTTGTTTTTGGTGGTGTTCTCTCTAAAGGTCTTTTTTTTTTCTTTAATTTTCGGTACATCACAACTCCCTTCTTCCACCTCTGTGATAGCATCTTCTTGTGCTTCTATATGCATTAACACTTCAAATGAATTTGATAGATTATCATCCAATTCATTTGCACCTGTTTCCCGATTCTTTACTATCTTAGTTTTTTTCCTGTATATTACTAACTTTTTCAGACCTACTTTGCTGCATCTTGTTACTTATATCTGTATGTTTTTTTGTTTCATTACTGGTTCCTGTTATAGAGGAATATGTACGTTTCTTGGCAGGATCTTGAATTCCCCTCACTTTCAATTCTAATTTAGCCTCAGTTAAAGACATGCCTGTTCTTTCTTTCAACATTTTCAATTCAGTATTGTATATGTAATACATGCATTCTTTGGATCTTGCATGCTGATTCTGCTCACAGTTTACACACTTAGGTTCACCGCACTTCCATTTGGTGGTGTGTTCTGTAGATCCGCAGTAAGCGCACACCGGACCATTCCTACAATTTCTCTTTGTGTGTCCATACTTACTGCAATTTTGACACTGCAGTGGCTTTGGAATATAGGGTCTTAACTCTCTATTTTGGCCTAGAATTTCTATTTTTTGAGGTAGATCTGAACCCTCAAATTTTATTTTTGATATTTTTACTACTTGTTTACTGGCCTCTCTTACTTATTGGTCGATGTCATCACACTTCGCAATCCTCAACCTTGGGGTATCTCTTTTTGAGCGAGTCTAAAAGTATTTTCTTATTAATTGGTTCGTCGTTGTTATCAGGAAGCACAATTGTACCCTGAATGCTGTCATATTGTCATGCTTCTCCATTTTAACATTAATGGAATCTATAATTTTTAAAGACAAATAGTCTTCTGACTGGCTTTTTGTTGTGGATTCTGTAAGCCAAGTCTTCTCTCTTATTTTCTGAACGACATTTCTGCCGTTGGATGTCTATTTAGTAAAAAATTTTCTAATTTCTAGGCTGAAATATTTTGACCAACTTCCACTCCCAAAGAGGGAGTCAAAGTGAGTCAAGGTTGGGTCATGACGGTACTGAGGTTTCCTAGGTTTAGTATATGGGATTAATGTTTTAATACCAACCTGGTCTTTGTGATCTGAGCTTCCGTTAGAATGGTCCAAATCCGTGCCAGAAGTCGTGGGGGTATTTTTTTTTAATTTTCCTATAATAAAATTGTAAATTTTGTCCAGGATGAGGTCCCTCTCACCAAGGAGGTCCAACTGGGGGAGGAGCATAATGTACACTGTGGTAACTGCCCTGGGACACTCACCTGATATACGCCATACCCACAATGCCTTAAGGGTAGTCAGTCCCATGAGCTCGGGCCCAGCACTGCGGGCATGGCTTGACATAAAAATTTCCCCTCGCTCAACCACGTCAGGTACTTTAGTTTTACGGGTGAAGTGGCATGCCGTCCAACTCCACCCTCCATCAAGTTAAAAGAGCAGTCAATTCAATAGTCCAAAATCATGCCAAGGTCGTCAACGAAAGAAGAAGAAGGGAAAGGGGAAAGGGGAAAATTTATAAGAGAAGGAGTAAAGGAGTTAAAGTTCCCAATGTTCAGTTGGATCCACAGCAAAGAGCACAGGCATAAAGAGGCATACTCTCTCTGCAGTGGATCCCTAAGCCCCCCACCTCGTCAAGGAGTTGGGATCAGGGGGAGTAATAATAATAATAATAATAATAATAATAATAATAATAATAATAATAATAATAATAATAATAAAAATTATAAGAGTAAGCCAGTAACTACAGGCCTATCACCTGTCTACCAATAGTGTGGAAGTTACTAACAGGTATCATCAGTGAAAGGCTATACAATTACCTAGAGGAGACAAACACCATTACCCCACCAACAGAAAGGCTGCAGAAGAAGTGTAGGGGCACAAAAGAACCAGCTCCTGATAGACAAAATGGTAATGAAGAACAGTAGGAGAAGGAAAACCAACCTAAGCATGGCATGGATTGACTATAAGAAAGCCTTCGACATGATACCACACACATGGCTCATAGAATGCCTGAAAATATATGGGTAAGAGGTAAACACCATCAGCTTCCTCAAAATTACAATGCGCAACTGGAATACAGTATTTACAAGCTCTGGAATAAGACTAGCAGAGGTAAATATCGGGGAGAGGGATCTTCCAGGGCGACTCGCTGTCCCTCGCTGTCCCCACTACTCTTCGTAGTAGCCATGATTCCCATGACTAAAGTACTGCAGAAGATGGATGCTGGGTACCAACTCAAGAAAAGAGGCAACAGGAAATAGATATCCTAATCCAGACTGTAAGGATTGTATCTGGGGACATCAGGATGGAGTTTGGAAGAGAAAATTGTGCCTTAGTCAACATACAAAAGGGCAAAGTAACAAGGACTGAAGGGATAAGGCTATCAGATGGGAGCAACATCAAACACATAGATAAGACAGGATACACATACCGGGGAATAATGGAAGGGGGGATATAAAACACCAAGAGATGAAGGACACGATCAGGAAAGAATATATGCAGACTCAAGGCGATACTCAAGTCAGAACTGAACACCGGCAATATGATAAAAGCCATAAACACATGGGCAGTGCCAGTAATCAGAGACAAAGCAGGAATAGTGGAATGGACGAAGGCAGAACTCCGCAGCATAGACCAGAAAACTAGGAAACATATGACAATATACAAAGCAAATACGGACAGACTATACATAACACGAAAGGAAGGAGGGAGAAGACTACTAAGTATAGAGGACTACGTCAACATCAAGAACTGAGCACTAGGGCAATATCTGAAAACCAGTGAAGACGAGTGGCTCAAAAGTGCATGGGAAGAAGGACTGATAAAAGCAGATGAATACCCAGAAATATACAGAATCAGGAGAATGACAAACAGAACAGATGAATGCCACAACAAACCAATGCATGGACAATACATGTGACAGACTAAAGAACTAGCCAGCGATGACACGTGGCAATGGTTACAGAGGGGAGAGCTAAAGAAGGAAACTGAAGGAATGATAACAGCGGCACAAGATCAGGCCCTAAGAACCAGATATGTTCAAAGAACGATAGATGGAAATAGCATCTCTCCCATATGTAGGAAGTGCAAAACGAAAAATGAAACCATAAACCACATAGCAAGCGAATGTCCGGCACTTGCACAGAACCAGTACAAAAAGAGGCATGATTCAGGGGCAAAAGCCCTCCACTGGAGCCTGTGCAAGAAACATCAGCTACCTTGCAGTAGTAAGTGGTACGAGCACCAACCTGAAGGAGTGATAGAAAACGACCAGGCAAAGATCCTCTGGGACTATAGTATCAGTAAACAGATTAAGGTGATACGTGCAAAATAGACCAGACGTGACGTTTGATTGACAAAATCAAGAAGAAAACGTATCACTCATTGATGTCGCAATACCATGGGACACCAGAGTTGAAGAGAAAGAAAGGGAAAAAAGGGATGGATAAGTATCAAGACCTAAAAATGAGAAATAAGAAGGATATGGAATATGCCAGTGGAAATTGTACCCATAATCATAGGAACCACTAGGCACGATCCCAAGATCCCTGAAAAGGAATCTGGAAAAACTAGAGGCTGAAGGTAGTTTTCCAGGACTCATGCAGAAGAGTGTTGATCCTAAAAACGGCGCCACATAGTGAGCAAAAGTGATGGACTCCTAGGGAAGGCAGGAATGCAACCCGGAACCCCACACTATAAATACCACCCAGTCGAATTGGAGGATTGTGATAGAGCAAAAAAAATAAATAAATAAAAATAATAAGAGTAATAATAATGAAAATATTAATATAATCATTACTGTAAGCAGAATACATCTAAAGCACTGGACTTTTAAAAGACTTTTAACTTTGTGATAATAATAATAATAATAATAATAATAATAATAATAATAATAATAATAATAATAATAATAATAATAATAATAAAAGGAAAATAAATAAAAATATGGCTCTGAATACTATAATAACGACAATCCAAAAGAGCAAAATTACAGTAGTTCTCAACAGCCTCTCCCCTGTTCATTTCCCAGACAAGGAATTATCGCCTCCCTAGCACAGACACCTCCCCCCCCCCCAACCGCCCCCCCCCCCCCCGGGTAATGTATTAGAGGCAGTAAAAGATGTCCTTTATGCTCTCAACATCTCAAAAGCCATACAATAGAGATTGATCCCTGTTTCCTTTTACGAGAAGGGCCAAATATATATATCGGAGGAATTTATCGCGGGGAAATACGTCCAACGCCAGATAGATATATATCGCGCAATCAAGCTTGTTGGGGGTGGAGCTCTTTGGTACAGATTCATCAACGCACTGAGGTCGTTTGCAGAAGCATCAAAGATGAGTTAACGCCCCCCTTGATGGAAGAGGTTACATCCGTTGGCAAATACTACTAAAACGTTGTCACAGCAGCTGTGGCTCTTCTCGTATTGTCGTGTTTTCTTTTATTTCTCTACAAATGGTGTCATTTATTATTTAAGTTGAGCGTTCAGCGTTAGAGTTCAGTAGCTAATATCAGAATTATTTTGTACGTTTATTCTTATTTTCAAAATATGCATTCAGACATTCTCTTTTGTACGTTTACTTTTATTTTCAACAAATGCATTCTGACATTCTCTTATCACGTTCAGAAATGTACTGCATGGCTGATTTTATTTTTTTTAAATATATATTGACATTAAAAACAATAAAAAACTTAAAAACTTAGAGTTGGCGCCATTCAAAAAATATGCAGAATACGCCCCAAGTAATTGACTTCAAGTCTATTTATATTAATAATAATAATAATAATAATAATAATAATAATAATAATAATAATAATAATAATAATAATAATAATAATAATAATAATAACTTATGTCACAGAAATCCACAATTAAGTAAATAACTTGTGTTAACTGTATCAATATTCAAAATTATAAAATTGTGAATTTTTATTACATTACAGTTTATCACGATATTGGTAATTTAATTTATTAATTTAATAATAATAATAATAATAATAATAATAATAATATGCTGGAAGTAAACCCTCTTTTAAACATGTTTTATTAAAAGTAATTGCTGCCTCAGCTGCATTAATTTTATACAGGTTCTTCTCTATTTTTCTAATTATTGCTTTCTCATTGTTGCTTAAAACTGGTGAGCAAACGCACCGAAGGTTGACATATCTCAATTAGGTAGAACGAATATTTTATTGGTAAAAATTCCAGTCGGGTAGTTCAATTTTTCGGTATATCCCGTAGAGTTTATTACAGATAGAATTTATGTTAAATTCTATTTCTTTTCTATTCTTTCTATTCCTTCCGGACGTTTCGTCTGAATAAACCTCAGACATCCTCTTGGGCGGAGGTGTGTGAAGGACTGAAGTGAGATGCAACAACTGATGCAACCCTAGGACTAGGACTAGGATAAGGATAGGGAAGTGGGGAATAAGGGAGAAGGAAGAGTACCTCTGGATACAATCCAGTTTAAGCCTGGCGGCGGATACTCGGGAAGGGAAAGGTTGAAGGAAAAAAAGGGATGGAAAGTGAAGTATAGTAGAAGAGAAAATAGTGAGGGGCAGACCCTCTTGCGAAGTTAGATTACTAGTTTAGCCATCATGCAAGGACAAGACAGAGAAGAAAGGCTCGGAAAAACAGTTAATTTGGTTCACCTCCTGCTAACTGGAATTGATTTTATATGACAGTGGGATTAAGATGTGCAAGCACCTTATGTATTTAGTTAAATGTTAATTATGATTTATATTATTATTAGTATTAGTTTTTTTTTTTTTTTTTTTTTTTTTTTACATACATATATATACACATCCACATACATATATATATATATATATATATATACACATATATACACACACATATACATATATATATATATACACACATACCTATACATATATAATAGTACATACATATTTTTTTTTTTTTTTTTTTTTTGTTTTTTTTTTTTTTTAATTAGTCAGTATATATATACCTTGGTCTGGGGGGGTCACAATTGACCTTTGGCTCAAGTCTACTCCACAGTAGTGATCTCTGACTTGGTTGATGGTGAGATCTCTAGTGGTTGTGAATAAGTTTTCATCCTCTATACTTAATTTGTCCCAACCCAAGTTTTCTGCCCAAGTCTATGGAACCTGACATTCAGAGGCTCCAAATTTGAGTGATTATGCAACTCTCTTATTGTGTTGAAGTAGGGGGGACTTTCCCTATATTGCTTGCCTCAAGAGCTTTATTCTGAACTGCTTGCATTTTACTTAGTACTGTTTTGCTGAGTGCTCCAAATATGATGGCTGGGTATTCTAGCTGTGGCCTGGCTAGTGATTTGTATAGTTTGAGTTGAGTTTTTGCCGAGAGTCCTCTGAATCTTTTTAATCTACTGACCGTTTTCCTCGCGGTAGCTATTCTCGCCTGTACATGGGGAAAGAATGCCTGATTTTTGAAATTTTGTTTGCACCCAAGAATTGTGACTTGTTGGTTATATGGAATTCTCCTATTGTTGACTATGATATCCATGGGAACGTCGAGCAGAAATTGAGAGGAGCTGGAATTTATTGATATTTGTAGTTACTTTCCATTTCTTTTCGTAGTTGTTGATTTTCTGTATTTCTCTAATAGTCTTTCTTTGCAGCATACCTTTGGCTTTGGTAGGATATGTTTTATTACTTGGGTGTGATCATCTGCGAACATAATTTGAAGGCAACCTTGAGATGGAGGAGGGGTGTCTTTAATGTAGAAGTTGTAGAGTGATGGAGAGAGAATACTACCTTGAGGGACCCCTGACTGTAACTGGAACTCTGGTCCTATGAAGTCTTTAATTTTAATTCTTGCCACCCGGTTGTCAAGAAAGTTACATAGCAGTCTGGTTGGTAAATCTGGCAATTGCGCCTCCAAAAGTTTGTATTTTAGACCGTCATGCCAGACTTTATCGAAGGCTCGACTGACATCCCTAGAGATAAGGTTGCAGCCGTGTCCTAAGCTCTTCTTGACTGCTATGTACTCATATAGTCTAGTTAATGCAAGCTGAGTTCCTTTGCCTTGAGTAAACCCATATTGATTATTATTGGTTAGTAAATTATCTTCGAGGAACTCATTAAACCTTATCTGAATGATTTTTTCTTTCCAGGATCTTACCAGGTATTTCTAGAAGGGAAATTGGTCTATAGTTTGAAACCATAGTTAGATCTTTACCCTTTTTCCCCACAAAGGGAAGTAGTGCTTTCTTGAAAAAGACTGGCCAGTAGCCCATACTTATGGTTTCATTGAAAATGACTCTTAGGAGACCAGCATGGAGTTGGGAAGATGCTTAATAATAATTTTGTTTACTCTAGAATGGCCAGGTGCTTTGTTTTAAAATTATTGATTATTTTGATGATGTCTTGCAGTTGAATTGGTTTAATAAACTGGTCTTCAACATCTAATCTGTCGAGGTCTACCGTGTCGTATGGTATTATTTGGTCATCATGTTCATGTAGTGCTGCAATCACTCGTTGTTCATGTTGCAAGTCAAACCTTAGATTCTCCCATGGGTTTATTTTGAAGATATTAGACCAGTATTCTCTGAAAATTGGTTCCTGATCCTGGGGTGAAAAGATCTTCCTGTTGTTATGGAGGATGTAAGCTGTAGGTTCAGTATCTGAACCCAGAAGCCTTCTGATCATTTTCCAGAACTTTCCTGGGTCTCTGTAGATTCCTTCGATTTTATTTAGAAGTGTCTCCCAAGTCGAATTTATGAGTTCCTTAGCTTCTATTTTAATTCTTTCTTTAATATTTTGTAAGTATATTCTAATAGCTGCAGTGATGGGCCATGATTATTAATTAAAACTAGGGCTTGTTTATAGCAATATTGTAATTGCTTAAGATTCTCTGTTTCTTTAGAATATGGTAAGATCCTGAAAGTTTTGAGGGGTATACAAAGTTCTGTGGCTTCTTTGATCATCCTGTACCAAAAAGTTATTTTGTCATCGATATAGGTTTTATCCTTTCTGATGTTATCAGGTTCGTCATAGTTGGAGAGAGAGTCGTCGAGAATATCCTTGAAGCGGTCCCAGTTGGCATTGGTCAAATCGAGTGTTGGGCTGATGGCTACCATAATAGGTCTCACAGTAAGTTTTAAATAGTATAGGTATGTGGTCTGAGGAAGTTAAAGGACCCTGAGTGATTGAATAATTGAAAATGTGGTATCTGTTAGACAGAAGGATGTCAGGTTTGCCCTTGGATCTTCTGCTGAAATATGTTTGGAAATCTGGTCCTAGAAAGTAAACTAGATTCCTGTTCATAAGACCTTGAATTAAGGTGCCTCTGGGATTAGTACTATTGTGGGTGAGTTGCATTTAGGTCTGCTAGTAAATAGACTGGGATATTGCGTCTCATTAAGGACAAGATATCCTGCTGAGGAAATACTGGGTTCCTGGGAGGTAAATAAGTCGTTGCTATGATTACTGGTCCCCGAACTGTCTGTAGTTCTACTGCGATTAGGTCATGATTGAATCCGTCTATTAATTTGACTGAGATATCCCAGTCTTACTGGCTATTGGCTGTCCCGGCATTTTGATCGTTAGTGGTGTTGCATTGGAAAACGTTGTAGTTCCAGATCTTAATGCGCGTGGAGTTGGGTATCCCTGTGGAATTGAGAAGTATAAGATGTGGGGAGAAAGAAGAATAAATGTTGCTTAGTTCCTTACTACGAAGGAAGGTCCACTTCAGTACGTTATGTTGGATGACTGTGAGAGTGTCCATTATGGTGTTTTTCCTTTCGTTAAGTCAAAGAATCCTGAGTTTAATTTTTGGAATTTATCGTGGTTTATCCTCGTGATCCTGTTACTATATTTGTCCAATTCTATTGTTCCATCAGTAATATATTGTTTGACTGTATTATATCTAATTCCTCTGTGAAAATGTACTTCATCGTTTTATATTCAAAAATCATCCGCTTGAGGGTATTGTGGGTAGGGTTTTTGGGGTTTGCCGTGTTAATGGAAATGTAAAGTCTAAGTCCAATTTTGGGGTTCTTGGTCTGGTTGATGGAAGGGAGGCTTGGAAGAGCCATAGCTCCTTGTGTTTCAGGGTCTGTATTATTGTAGGATGAGGTTGTTGCTTGTGATAGTTGAAGTGGCTGTTTTTTTGCCGGGTGTGAAGGCATTTCAACTTCAGAGTCTGAATCGCTTTGTATTCTTTTCCTCTTGGCTTCTTCAATTTCCATGTCGTCATCAATTGTCAGGGGCTGATTGGGGGGCTGGTGTTGTTTTGATTTTCTGACTTTAGCAATGTTGAGACTTTCTTAGCTAGCTGGATAGCCTCTGTAGGAATTTTGATCAACGGTAGGCCATTAGCTTTGTAGAAAGCATCCATCATTGTTTGGAAAGTGCCTGGTTCAACTGTTTCACTCAAATTTGCAGTTATTATAGCTGTGTTGATTACAGTGAGCTGATGAAGTGAGATGTTGTTGTTGGGTGTGTTTGAACTATTCGGCGCAGTTGAGGCTGTGGCTTGGGCGAAGGTCTTGTTTGGAGTGATCTGGTATTGTTGGTTCCTGATCGTTTTAAGCCTGGTCCTTGGTCAAAGCTTTCCTGGTTGGGGGCATCTTGCAGCCATGGTTGGGTGATCCCCATTGCAAGTGATGCACTTTGGATTTTCCTGGTTGGTGCAATCGGTCCAATAGTGTTCCTCAGAGGCACATATTGAGCAGATTTTATAGTTACTTGGCTTGGGGCAGTTCTTTTTTGTGTGCTCATAGCTGTAGCATCTCATACACTGGGGTGGAACAGCGTAGATCTCCTGGCTTAGGAATCTAGGTGGAAAGGATTGGCCAGAGATGAGAAGTCTTTGATGAGACAGTCTCCACCATTTGGGTAGACTCTAGTTTTACCTTGAATGTGGTTTTGGTGTTGGGAAGCTTGATGATTGCAGTAACCTTTACACCATTACGTTGTTCAATTTCATACTTGAGCTCTTCATCGGATAGATTATATACCAAACTGTCAGCCTGGGTTATGACCAATGTGCGTGAAGCATTCAGATGAGGGGGGTCCAGAACTTCAAACTTATTATTGTGTAGAGCCAGTTTGGTGTCAGGATGAATTATTTTTTCAATTGTTGCTTCATCAGCTATAGCTAAGTAGTAATTATTAGCTTTAGTGAGCTTGTGGATAAAGCAAAATTTTTCCTGAAGAGTATTCCATATTGCCAGGCGACGTGATTCTTCATCAAGTCCCTGACTAGTGTCCTTAATTTTAACTTTACCCATTATGTCATGATTAAGCAAGAATTTTACCCTCTGAAAGAAGAATAATTAATTCCCTCTGTGAAAAATACTAAATTAATCTAGGGGATTTGCACAACCTTTTTGATAAATATGTAAATTTCAAAATTGGGAATATTTTTTTGAGAAATTTGTGATACAACAATGTGGGATGACTTTTGAAAAGGGGGAAGGTGCTAAAATATTAACTTTTTAACAAAACTTCAAATAAAAGTGGAGAATTTCAAATATTAAGGGCGTAGAACCGAAAAACTTTTTTTTTTTTTTAAAAGGAAATTAGAGTTACAGTAATAGTTAGCAGTCACTTTATGGAAGGCAGTGACCAATACCTAACTCCTATGCAGGCACTACTGAAGAAGTATGAGCCTGGACGATGCAGAACTCCCAGTGCCCCTAGAGAGTTTTAAGACCACAACGGCTACTCCAGGGGCAAAGGGCTACTGATGGTGTTAGTTGGAAGAAGTTGAGAAGTTGAGAATGAGGTCTGAAACAATAGAATAGGTAGACAAGGCAGGAATTGCCTTAACTAGTGGTTAGGATGGGAAGAATATAAGCTGGGAAGGTAGTAGGAATGGGACTAGGAATGGTGGTGATAGTGGTGGAAGTTTTTTTTTGGGGGTTTTTTTGGGGGGGGGAATGGGGGTAGGGAAGGATGGATGGGGATGGACGGGAGGGTGGAATTTCACTTATAGTTTTTGCGCCAATTTTGGCAGCAGTCGTAAAAGTGGCTTGAAGAGCTGTATCAGCAGCCAATGAGAAGGCAGCTCTGCAGAAGTGCTCTCAGCCAATAGGAGGCAAGTTCAACTTTCTTCAAGCTTGGTTGCTGAGAACAAGCTTGAAGGTTTCGGTTGTCAGCCAATGGGAGGGAAGGATTCTCTCTACCAATAGGCGGCGAGGAGGCGGGAGCGATCTCTCGGCACGTCTGCTCTCTGCGAGGTCTGCTGGTAGATGATGATGATGTGAAGTGAGAAGGTGAGTCCAGCTGCTTATATTGCGGTGGCGCAGCGGGGGGCGTCGTGCCGCTGCCTTTTCATTGGCTCGTGGGTGGGGAGCTTCTTTTTCATTGGCTGCCTGGCTGCGGGCTCAAGCCAGCTCCCGATCGCATGCTCAGCAGGCGCGCCGATCTTCTCAGCTGCATATCATCACGCCGGGCTTCGTTTTGATTGTGGGTTTTAAAAGGCCTTGCGTGACGTCACTGCTGGTATTAATGTCCATCGTATTAATGTCACTGCTGGTATTATCCATCGTATTCATGTCGTCTTGGATTGGGGCGTTTTCGGGCGGCGATATGGTGGTGTTTGCCGTTATTGGAGTGTTTCTTCGGGTGCAGGTCGGGAGCAAAAAGGCCTCCTGTCCGTGTTCATGGAGGGCTTTTGTTCCATGGATGAGTAACGCCTCCAGGAGGCGCAGACGTCGAGGGTCGGGTGCTCTCCCTATTATCCTGGTGTTACGGATGATACAGTCGCGGGAGATTGTGTCTCGGTGGGCGGTGAGGGCGTGGTTCTTGATAGCCCCTTCTTGGGCATGACAGGAGATTCTCTTCGCAAGACGCATGGTAGTCATTCCAATGTACTTCCCAGGACATCCTCGGGCGGGGCATATGTATTGGTATACTACGTTCGTCTGCTTGAGGGGGTCTCCTGATGGCGGTGAGGGGTTATTTTTCATGTTAAGGTCTTTTGTTTTACGGTTTTGTAGTATATTATAAGGTCCACTATCAACGGGGATAGCGAGTGTCCAGACAGGTTTAAGAACACTACTGTCAGGGCCTTTGTGAAAAGGGCCCTCTCCCATTGTTCCACCTGGCAGGACACACACCTCGAGCTTGATAGAGCTTCACAGATGCTCGTGAATAACGGGTATTCCAATAAGCTCATCAATCGAGAAGTGCGTACCGCCCTCGAAAGATGGTACTCGAACGAGGAACAAGACCCACGACCCCGCCCCACCGAGAACATCACGATATATTATAAGGCCTTCATGCACTTCTCAATACCGCGAGGAGGAGAAGGCGATGAAGAAGATCATTAAGGAAAACATCCTCCCCATTGAAGAAGGCAAGATAGTGGACCTTATAATATACTACAAAAACCGTAAAACAAAAGACCTTATCATGAAAAATAACCCCTCACCGCCATCAGGAGACCCCCTCAAGCAGACGAACGTAGTATACCAATACATATGCCCCGCCCGAGGATGTCCTGGGAAGTACATTGGAATGACTACCATGCGTCTTGCGAAGAGAATCTCCTGTCATGCCCAAGAAGGGGGCTATCAAGAACCACGCCTCACCGCCCACCGAGACACAATCTCCCGCGACTGTATCATCCGTAACACCAGGATAATAGGGAGAGCACCCGACCCTCGACGTTCTGCGCCTCCTGGAGGCGTTACTCATCCAGGAACAAAAGCCCTCCATGAACACGACACGGAGGCCTTTTTGCTCCCGACCTGCACCCGAAGAAACACTCCAATAACGGCAAACACCACCATATCGCCGCCCGAAAACGCCCCAATCCAAGACGACATGAATACGATGGATAATACCAGCAGTGACATTAATACGATGCATAATACCAGCAGTTGACGTCCACGCGGCCTTTACCCAATCAAAACGAAGCCCGGCGTGATGATATGCAGCTGAGAAGATCGGCGCGCCTGCTGAGCATGCGATCGGGAGCTGGCTTGAGCCCGCAGCCAGGCAGCCAATGAAAAAGAAGCTCCCCACCCACGAGCAATGAAAAGGCAGCTGGCACGACGCCCCCCGCTGCGCCACCGCAATATAAGCAGCTGGACTCACCTTCTCACTTCAGTCCTTCACACACCTCCGCCCAAGAGGATGTCTGAGGTTTATTCAGACGAAACGTCCGGAAAGGAATAGAAAGAATAGAAAAGAAATAGAATTTAACATAAATTCTATCTGTAATAAACTCTACGGGATATACCCCCCCCCCCCCCCCCCCCCCGCAAATTTGACTACCCCGCCTGGAATTTTACCAATAAAATCCATTCGTTCTACCTAATTGAGATATGTCAACCTTCGTGCGTTGCTCACCAGTTTTAAGCAACAATGAGAAAGCAATAATTAGAAAAATAGAGAAGAACCTGTATAAAATTAATGCAGCTGAGGCAGCAATTACTTTTAAATAATAAATAATAATAATAATAATAATAATAATAATAATAATAATAATAATAATAATAATAACTGCTAAGAGACTGAATTCGAGTGGTTTTTTTTGTTGTTGTTTAAGATTAAGCGGCCTTGTGCCAGCACGGGCTCTTGCTCGTAGAGCAACCCGTATGTCTATTAGTTTGAGATGTTTGAGATTGCCCCTTTAGGAAAATATGCAACTTTATTGGTGGAATACATGAATGGTGTGGTGAAGGTGATTTGATATTGAATGAAGGATTTGATGGCAAGGTTGAAACCCTTTAACCCTATGGTACCCTTCAGTCGTAGGGAAAGCTGGATAGTAGTAAGTGTTGGCTAGTAGGAGAGACCAACAGATTGGAAGAATGAAGGTTTGAGTTTGTAGGCACAGTTAGCTAGTAAGGTTAGCTCGTGAAATTCTGAGACATATTCCTTTTCCGGTCCGGTTTGGGTGTGTGTTGACTGGGTGAGTGTGGTGGAGGGATAGTGATGAATGTGAGGGGACGGGGTGATGAAAGAGGCAAGAGATGAATGGGGATGTACTGTTAAAGAGGTTTGTGTCTTTTTTCCTTGCATGTTATGTGGGTTAAGGGTAGGATGGGGGTAGTTGTCATGATTGTTGGCAACCATGAGCTGTCCGTCGGGGAGTGTTCTGTTCCTACCTTGGTGGTGGGTAGGAACATAGGCAAACCTGCTAGTTCATAGGTGTTTGCTAGAATGTGCTTTGTGATTTGAGTGGTTGTGCGTTCATTTCCCATATAGGAGTGGCGAGTCCTTCTTCTTTAAATTGTGCTGTTGCGGGCTCTCGAGTACGGTATAAAGAACCTCTCCGGCCGGTCGAATTTTCATTGGTTCCTGGGAAGGTGACTCATACGGCGAGTGTTTACGAGTCTTGCAGACCTTCTCAGGTGGGGATATCACTGGGAGTTTCTTGATTGGCTTCTACCTGAGTGACGTCACCCCTAGTATTATTCTGATAATGCGCGCTGCAGATCAGGAGGAAACGTCGCGTTGGAGAGAGAGAGAGAGAATTGCATAAGCAATAATAAACCAAATGACTCAACCGAATAATAATAATAATAATAATAATAATAATAATAATAATAATAATAATAATAATAATTATTATTATTATTATTATTATTATTATTATTATTAGCCATGATTCCCATCACAAAAGTACTACAGAAGATGGATGCCGGGTACCAACTCAAGAAAAGAGCAACAGAATCAACCATCTGATGTTCATGGACGACATCAAGCTGTATGGTAAGAGCATCAAGGAAAATAGATACCCTAATCCAAAGACTGTAAGGATTTGTATCTGAAGGGATAAAGCGTACCAGTATGGGAGCAACATCAAACACATGAGAGACAGGAATACAAATACCTGGGAATAATGGAAGGAGGGGATATAAAACACCAAGAGATAGAATCAAGGACATCCGATCAGGATAAGGACCCTAAATAGCATAGCACTCAAGGCGATACTTAAGTAAAACAAAAATCAAACGCCGGAAATATGATAAAAAGCCATAAAACACCTGGGCAGTGCCAGTAATCAGATACAGCGCAGGAATAGTGGAATGGACGAAGGCAGAACTCCGCAGCATAGATCAGAAAACCAGGAAACATATGACAATACACAAAGCACTACACCCAAGAGCAAATACGGACAGACTATACATAACACGAAAGGAAGGAGGGAGAGGACTACTAAGTATAGAGGACTGCGTCAACATCGATAACAGAGCACTGGGGCAATATCTGAAAACCAGTGAAGACGAGTGGCTAAAGAGTGCATGGTAAGAAGGACTAATAAAAGTAGACGAAGACCCCACAAATATACAGAGACAGGAGAATGACAGACAGAACAGAAGACTGGCACAACAAACCAATGCACAGACATTACATGAGACAGACTAAAGAACTAGCCAGCGATGACACATGGCAATGGCTACAGAGGGGAGAGCTAAAGAAGGAAACTGAAGGAATGATAACAGCGGCTCCAAGATCAGGCCCTAAGAACTAGATATGTTCAAAGAACGATGGACGGAAATAACATCTCTCCCATAGTAGAAGTGCAATATGAAAAATGAAACCATAAACCACATAGCAAGCGAATGCCCGACACTTGCACAAAACCAGTACAAAAAAGAGGCATGATTCAGTGGCAAAAGCCTCCACTGGAGCCTGTGCAAGAAACATCAGCTACCTTGCAGTAATAAGTGGTACGAGCACCAACCTGAGGGATTGATAGAAACGATCAGGCAAAGATCCTCTGGGACTATGGTATCAGAAGGGATAGGGGGATACGTGCAAATAGACCATGACAGACGACGTGTTGATTGACAAAGTCAAGAAGAAAGTATCACTCTTTGATTGTCGCCATAACCATTGGACACCAGAGTTGAGGAGAAAGAGAGGAAAAAAATGGATAAGTATCGAGATCTGAAAATAGAAATAAGTAGGGTATGGGATATGCCAGTGGAAAATCGTGGTACCCATAATCATAGGAGCACTAGGCACGATCCTAAGATCCCTGAAAAGGAATCTAGAATAACTAGAACGCTGAAGTAGCTCCAGGACTCATGCAGAAGAGTGTGATCCTAGAAACGGCGCAAATAGTAAGAAAACAGTGATGGACTCCTAAGGAGGCAGGATGCAACTCGGAACCCCACACTATAAATACCACCCAGTCGAAATGGAGGACTGTGATAGAGCAAAAAAAAAAAAAAATAAAAAAAAAAAAATAATAATAAATAAAAACTTACGTCATGAAATCCGCAATTAGGTAATTTATTTGTATTAATTGTATTGATATGCAAAGTTATTACTTATTCTATCACGATATTGAAAACAATTTAATAATAATAATAATAATAATAATAATAATAATAATAATAATAATAATAATAATAGAGTAAAATGCCTAAAATCTCATCACTTCCGGAAATAATTCCCAAATAATCCAATTTTTATGCAAATCAAGTGGTGATGAGATGAAGAGCTCTGTGCATCCCAGATAAAAGATATAAAATGCCTTATCTCCGGACCCATTCGCCTACATAATCATTCTCCCCTACCAGTTCCTTTCAGCGCGGCGGCCTCTTTGTAGCTGAGCATAAATCAGAATTATGTCTCTGTTGATTGGGTGGTTGGTCTAATCTGCGTAAATCTTATCATCTCTCTCTCTCTCTCTCTCTCTCTCTCTCTCTTCTCTCTCTCTCTCTCTCTGGTAGATGGGGCTGGAAGACGCTACTTTCTATTGTTTTCAGTTTAAGGTAGAAAAAATAACTTTCAGAATGAAATGGCTTATAATTACTATGCTATTTGTGAGATGAATTTTTATGGGTCACACGTTAATGTCAGTAAAGTTCTTATAATAATAATAATAATAATAATAATAATAATAATAATAATAATAATAATAATAATAATAATAATAACAACTGGAGCTTGTGCAAGAAACAACGTGACGTTGATTGACAAAATCAAGAAGTAAGTATCACTCACTGATGTCGCAATACCATGGGACATCAGAGTTGAAGAGAAAGAAAGGTAAAAAATGGACAAGTATCAAGACCTGAAAATAGAAATAAGAAGGATATGGGATATGCCAGTGGAAATTGTACCCATGATCATAGGAACATTAGGTACGATCCCAAGATCCCTGAAAAGGAATCTAGAAAAACTAGACGCTGAAGTAGCTCCAGGGCTCATGGAGAAGAGTGTGATCCTAGAAATGGCGCACATTGTAAGAAAAGTGATGGACTCGTAAGGAGGCAGAATGCAACCCAGAACCCCACAACTATAAATACCACCCAGTCGAATTGGAGGACTGTGATAGAGCAAAAAAAAAAAAAAAAAAAAAAAAAAAAAAAAAAAAAATAATAATAATAATAATAATAATAATAATAATAATAATAATAATAATAATAATAATAATAATAATAATAATAATAATAATAATAAGGGATACCAACAGAACAAACTATTCGGAACCAACAAGAAAAGACTATACAGCCAACTAAGAGGGGAAGACAACCACCCAGAAATTCCTGAAGCCGAATCAAGTAAGAGACTCTGGGAAAACATATGGAGCAATCCGGTATCATACAACAAACATACAACATGGCTCCAGGAAGTCAAGGAAGAAGAAACAGGGAGAATAAAAACAAAGATTCACAGACATCACGACAGACACAGTCAGACACCAACTAAAGAAAATGCCAAACTGGAAAGCCCCAGGTCCCGATGAAGTCCATGGATACTGGCTCAAAAAACTTCAATTGGCCCTACACCACGAATAGCAGAACAACTCCAGCATTGTATCTCAAATCACCAAGCACCCAAATGGATGACCACAGGAAGAACATCCTTAGTACAAAAAGACAAGAGTAAGGGAAATATAGCCAGTAACTACAGGCCTATCACCTGCCTACCAATAATGTGGAAGTTACTACAGGTATCATCAGTGAAAGCTATACAACTACCTAGAGAGAGACAAACACCATCCCCCACCAACAGAAAGGCTGCAGAAGGAAGTGTAGGGGCACAAAAGACCAGCTCCTGATAGACAAAATGGTAATGAAGAACAGTAGGAGAAGGAAAACCAACCTAAGCATGGCATGGATAGACTATAAGAAAGCCTTCGACATGATACCACACACATGGCTATAGAATGCCTGAAAATATATGGGGCAGAGGAAATACCATCAGCTTCCTCAAAAATACAATGCGCAACTGGAATACAATACTTACAAGCTCTGGAAAAAGACTAGCAGAGGTTTAATATCAGGAGAGGGATCTTCCAGGGCGACTCACTGTCCCCACTACTCTTCGTAGTAGCCATGATTCCCATGACAAAAGTACTACAGAAGATGGATGCCGGGTACCAACTCAAGAAAGAGGCAACAAAATCAACCATCTGATGGTTCATGGACGACATCAAGCTGTATGGTAAGAGCATCAAGGAAATAGATACCCTAATCCAGACTGTAAGGATTGTATCTGGAGACATCAGGATGGAGTTTGGAATAGAAAAAATTGCGCCTTAGTCAACATACAAAAAGGCAAAGTAACGAGAACTGAAGGGATAAAAGCTACCAGATGGGAGCAACATCAAACACATAGATTGAACAGGATACAAATACCTGGGAATAATGGAAGGAGGAGATATAAAA
>NC_087206.1:10138582-10152053 GCF_015104395.2 Macrobrachium nipponense
GATAGACAATGTTATTAAATCAAGATTGAATGTACAAATAGTTGAGGATGAAGAAGAAGAGGAAAGAGGAAGAAGAAGAAGAAAAAGAAGAAGAGGCAAACGGAAGAGAAGTAAACAAAAATGAAATGACAGAAAAAATAAGGAAAACAAAGAACAAGATAAAAGTATGGATGCAGAGATACTCATTGATACTACATATGAGGCAATAAAGCAGCATACCTACGAAGAAATAATTACGATATGACAACAGAAAAGCAAATCCCGAAGAGGCTCTACCAGATCTATACAATGACGGGAAAGAGGAAAAAATAGACAAGAAAGACAAAAATCTGCAACCTTTTGAAAAGAGGGAATTGCAGATTTGGAGAAAGATGTTACTACAAACATCCTAAGATATGTCAAAACTATGAAATATATGGTAAATGTGCATACTTAGATGGATATGGGGATGATTGCAGAGATCTGCATCCAAAAATATGTAAAAACCTAAAAGAAGGAAAAGGATGTAAGTTCGACAAAAAATGCAAATATATGCACCCTGTAGCCATGAATCATAATCAAATAAATAACCAACCAAGTAATAAAATCCAAAATAAGAAAGAAACAAATAAAGAGAGAAATCAAGAATATCAGGTAAAAGAGAAAAGCAAACCACCAATGAGAATATGCAGAGGTGTCAGCAAAAAATTTCAAAGCATCAGCTCCGAAATTCTACTCAAGAGATAATAACTGTATTTATTATGCAAGAGGATATTGCAGAAACGGAAAAGAAAATTGCAGATTCAGACACAAAATGAATAATTATGATGAAGGAAGATCAATATTATGGAAAGTTGGATTTTTTAATGTCAGAATTTCTGGAAATGAAAAAAGAACAACATACCAGAACAGGAAAGAGACATGGGAAATCCTTATTACTACCAGTATTAAATGAAGGAGAAAAACACGCAAACCATCATAGTGATGAATGCGCAGGGTTTAGTTACGAGTAACTCAAAAAGAAAAATAGAGTACTTAGAAGAACTAACCCAAAATGAAAAGAAAATAGATATAATGAATATAAGTGAAACCTGGTATCCAAGAGACTGGGAATGATGATCAAATAAAAGGGTTCCAAACTTTTAGATCAGATAGAAAAAATAGGAATCAAGGGGGAACCGCAATATATGGGAAAGACAAAAAACAAGGAAAAATATATGAGAAATATAGTAACTCAGAATGTGAACTAATAGCGGTAGAATTTGAATCTGAAAAATTGATGAACATAGTAATATATAGACCTCCTAATACTAAAGAGTTGACTTAATAATTGAAAAAATTGGATGATATATGTAGAAATCACAAGGGACTGGACTACTTTCTCCTATCTGGTTGACTTCAACCTTTCCTTTCGTATAATGGAAAGAACGAATAGGAGATTGTGGTTGTACTTATACATATAAAAAAGAGAGTAATAGTAGTGCAGAAGATAAGAGGCAATTTGAAAAGCTATTAGATATGCTACTAGAATACAACCATTCAACAAATAAATCACCTGCCAACAAGAAAGGAAAATACTTTAGACCTTAGTATTTGTGAACGAGATGAATTATGTTAAAGAAATAATAGTTTATAATGCGAGTATTTCAGACCATAATGTCATAGAATTAACAGTTCATTCCAAAGCAAGTGAAAATAGAGATAAGCAAGAAATGAAAAAGTGGGAAGGATATGGAAAATACAACTTCTACAGTAAAAATATAAAATGGTCAGAAATTAATGAAGAATTAAACAAAGATTGGGATAACATTTTCGTAAGTGATGACATAAGGGTAAATACGGAGATATTATATAAAATATTGGAGAAAATAGGTGGAAAAATATATACCGAAGAAGAAAAGTAAACATCATTCATGCATACCAAGAGACAGAAGGATCTTGTTCCAGAAAATCAGAAAGTGGAAAAAAGGTCTTGCAAAAGAAAAAAATGCATGGAAAGTTATAGAACTAAAAAGTAAGATAGAAAATGCCAGACAAAGATATTACAATCAAAGAAAATGAAAAACGGACTTGGAAGAAAAAACCCTATTAAATATCAGCAAAACCCCAAACTATTATACTCATATGCGAAGAAGATGAATAAAAGAAGAATAGAAATAGGCCCTCTGAGAATTGAAGGGAGATTAACGAATGAAAAAAAGGAAATTTGCAACATACTGGCAGAACGATATAAGAGAGAATTCACCCCTAGAATAGATAATGAAGATAATGATATAGAAGTAAGGGATGAAAATAGTGAATATTTAGCTGACATAGATATTAATGAAGCTGATATTGTGCAGGCTACTTAATGAAATTAAAATGGAGCTGCTGCAGGGCCTGATGGAATTCCTGCTATTTTGTTAAAGAAAGTAGTTCATTCTATCGCAAAGCCACTTGCAATATTATTAAGACAAAGTGTAGATACAGGCAAGATTTATGATGAGCACAAATTAGCATATATTACCCCTACTTTCAAAGTGGATCAAGACTAGAGGCAAGTAATTATAGGCCTGTGAGTCTAACATCACATATTATGAAAGTGTATGAAAGGGTAATGAAGAAAAATATTATGAAACATTTAATAAAAAATAATTTGTTTAATAAAGGACAACATGGTTTCGTACCCGAAAAAGTACACAAACCCAACTGTTAGTCCACCGTGAGAACATATTCAAAATATGAAAAGCGGAAATGAAACAGATGTGGTTTATTTAGACTTTGCAAAAGCTTTGATAAAAAAGTAGACCATAATATATTAGCGAAGAAAATTAGAAAAAACACAATATCGTGGATAAAGTAGGAAGATGGTTAAAAGAATTTTTACACAACAGAAAACAGATACTTATTGCAAACGACGAGAAATCGGATGAAGCCAAGGTAATATCCGGTGTGCCGCAAGGTACGGTGTTAGCTGCAATACTGTTTGTTATTATGATTGAAGACATAGACAATAATGTTAAGGATTCGGTAGTGAGTAGTTTCGCAGATGACACAAGATAAGTAGAGAAATTATTGTGATGAAGATGGAACGCTCTACAAAGAGACCTTAACAAAGTATATGATTGGGCAGAGGTAAATAGGATGGTATTTAACTCTGATAAATTTGAATCAATCAATAAATTATGGAGACAGAGAAAGAAAGCTATATGCATATAAGGGACCTAATAATGAGACCATCACAAATAAGGAAGCAGTTAAAGACCTTGGTGTGATGATGAATAGGAACATGTTATGCAATGATCAAATAGCAACTCTGTTGGCAAAATGTAAAGCAAAATGGGAATGTTGTTACGGCACTTCAAAACAAGAAAAGCTGAACACATGATTATGCTTTATAAAACATATGTTCGTAGTCCACTTGAATATTGCAATATGATATGGTACCCACACTATCAAAAGGATATTGCACAAATAGAGAGTGTACAAAGGTCCTTTACAGCTAGAATAGAAGAAGTTAAGGACCTAGACTACTGGGAAAGACTACAATTCTTAAAAATTATATAGTCTAGTAAAGGAGGAAGAGAACGCTACATGATAATTCAGGCATGGAAACAGATAGAAGGAATAGCAGAAAATATCATGGAACTAAAATATCAGAAAGAGCAAGCAGAGGTAGATTAATAGTGCCCAAAACTATACCAGGAAAAATAAGGAAAGCACACAGGACATTAATCCACTACGCACCAGCATCGATAATGCAGCGTCTATTCAATGCGTTGCCAGCTCATCTGAGGAATATATCAGGAGGTGAGCGTAGATGTGTTTAAGAATAAGCTCGACAAATATCTAAACTGCATCCCAGACCATCCAAGATTGGAAGATGCAAAATATACCGGAAGATGTACTAGCAACTCTCTGGTAGACATTAGAGGTGCCTCACACTGAGGGACCTGGGGCAACCCGAACAAGATGTAAGGTCTGTAAGGTAAGGTCTGTAAGGTCTCTCTCTCTCTCTATAAGTAGGCTTAAGAATGTCGACTCTTAAATTAAAAAATATCACATAAAAATTGTTTAAGTACTAAATAGTATCTCTCTCTCTCTCTCTCTCTCTCTCTCTCTCTCTCTCTCTCTCTCTCTCTCTCTCTCTCTCTCAGCAGGCTTATGAACGTCGATCTGTAAATAAGAAAAACGACAATTAAATGCTAATTACGATCAAGTCCCATTAGGGACCCCCCTACCGAACAAGAATCCCTCTCACCCACTTAGCATAAATAGTAGCCCTGGAGTCGCGGGCAGTGACTAATGCTATAGTTTTCCGCTTCAATCCCTTGAGTTGTAGCCTCCTATATATGTCTCTGTAAATCTCCGACTCTCTGAGGCGCCTTGGACGGGGAGTTCTAATCGTAGCTGTGACAATGTCTTTGTTGGATGTAGACTGTCCCTCTTATCAGAAGTCTTTTTTTTTATTTTTTATTTTTTTGTCTTTTTTTTGTGTGTTCTAGCTTGAAGGAGGCTTAGAAAACACATCGTGAAACCGGTTGTGATTTATAAATGTATTAGCTTATATAATGCCTATTGAATTTCGATTTTGCCTATTATTTCATTATTATTACACTTGTGTTGGTATCATTCCTTGGATAATCATACGTTTATTTATTTAATAATAATAATAATAATAATAATAATAATAATAATAATAATAATAATAATAATAATAATAATAATAATAATAATAATAATAATAATAATAATAATAATAATAATAATAATAAAATAAGATTCACAGAGATCACGACAGACACAGTCAGACACCAACTAAAGAAAATACCAAACTGGAAAGCCCCAGGTCCTGATGAAGTCCATGGATACTGGCTCAAAAACTTCAAGGCCCTACACCCACGAATAGCAGAACAACTCCAGCATTGTATCTCAAATCACCATGCACCAAATGGATGACCACAGGAAGAAACATCCTTAGTACAAAAAGACAAGAGTAAGGGAAATATAGCCAGTAACTACAGGCCTATCACCTGCCTACCAATAATGTGGAAGTTACTAACAGGTATTATCAGTGAAAGGCTATACAATTACCTAGAGGAGACAAACACCATCCCCCACCAACAGAAAGGCTGCAGAAGGAAGTGTAGGGGCACAAAATACCAGCTCCTGATAGACAAAATGGTAATGAAGAACAGTAGGAGAAGGAAAACCAACCTAAGCATGGATAGACTATAAGAAAGCCTTCGACATGATACCACACACATGGCTAATAGAATGCCTGAAAATATATGGGGCAGAGGAAAACACCATCAGCTTCCTCAAAAATACAATGCGAAACTGGAATACAATACTTACAAGCTCTGGAATAAGACTAGCAGAGGTTACTATCAGGAAAGGGATCTTCCAGGGCGACTCACTGTCCCCACTACTCTTCGTAGTAGCCATGATTCCCATGACAAAAGTACTACAGAAGATGGATGCCGGGTACCAACTCAAGAAAAGAGGCAACAGAATCAACCATCTGATGTTCATGGACGACATCAAGCTGTATGGTAAGAGCATCAAGGAAATAGATACCCTATTCCAGACTGTAAGGATTGTATCTGGGGACATCAGGATGGAGTTTGGAATAGAAAAATGCGCCTTAGTCAACATAGAAAAAGGCAAAGTAACGAGAACTGAAAGGATAAAGCTACCAGAGGGAGCAACATCAAACACATAGATGAGACAGGATACAAAATACCTGGGAATAATGGAAGGAGGGGATATAAACACCAAGAGATGAAGGGACACGATCAGGAAAGAATATATGCAGAGACTCAAGGCGATACTCAAGTCAAAACTCAGCGCCGGAAATATGATAAAAGCCATAACACATGGGCAGTGCCAGTAATCAGATACAGCGCAGGAATAGTGGAATGGACGAAGGCAGAACTCCGTAGCAAGATCAGAAAACAGGAAACATATGGACAATACATAAAGCACTACACCCAAGAGCAAATACGGACAGACTATACATAACACGAAAGGAAGGAGGGTAGAGGACTACTAAGTATAGAGGACTGCGTCAACATCGAAAACAGAGCACTGGGGCAATATCTGAAAACCAGTGAAGACGAGTGGCTAAAGAGTGCATGGGAAGAAGGACTAATAAAAGTAGACGAAGACCCACAAATATACAGAGACAGGAGAATGACAGACAGAACAGAGGACTGGCACAACAAACCAATGCACGGACAATACATGGAGACAGACTAAAGAACTAGCCAGCGATGACACATGGCAATGGCTACAGAGGGGAGAGCTAAAGAAGGAATCTGAAGGAATGATAACAGCGGCACAAGATCAGGCACTAAGAACCAGATATATTCAAAGAACGATAAACGGAAATAACATCTCTCCATATGTAGGAAGTGCAATACGAAAAATGAAACCATAAACCACATAGCAAGCGAATGCCGGCACTTCTTTTGCACAGAACCAGTACAAAAAGAGGCATGATTCAGTGGCAAAAGCCCTCCACTGGAGCCTGTGCAAGAAACATCAGCTACCTTGCAGTAATAAGTAATAAGTGGTACGAGCACCAACCAGAGGGAGTGATAGAAAACGATCAGGCAAAGATCCTCTGGGACTATGGTATCAGAACGGATAGGGTGATACGTGCAAATGACCAGACGTGACGTTGATTGACAAAATCAAGAAGAAAGTATCACTCATTGATGTGCAATACCATGGGACACCAGAGTTGAAGAGAAAGAGAGGGAAAAAATGGATAAGTATCAAGATCTGAAAATAGAAATAGAAAGGATATGGATATGCCAGTGGAAATTGTACCCATAATCATAGGAGCACTAGGCACGATCCCAAGATCCCTGAAAAAGGAATCTAGAAAAAACTAGAGGCTGAAGTAGCTCCAGGACTCATGCAGAAGAGTGTGATCCTAGAAACGGCGCATAGTAAGAAAGTGATGGACTCCTAAGGAGGCTGGATGGAACCCGGAACCCCACCTTATAAATACCACCCAGTCGAATTGGAGGATGTGATAGAGCAAAACAAATATATATAAATAAAAAGAATAATAATAATAATAATAATAATAATAATAATAATAATAATAATAATAATAATAATAATAATAATAATATGTTCCCACAGCAGCCCCTTCCTGCAATAATAATAATAATAATAATAATAATAATAATAATAATAATAATAATAATAATAATGGTTCCATCAGTATGGGGAAAGATACATACCGATGGAACAATTTTTTTTTCCCAGATGACTGAGGTTACTACAGCTTCAAGTCATGGCACTGATGGAGTGTCTGCTCAGCTGGAATCACCTGAACGACCGCTTAGCCGTTCCAGCCGTCTCGCCAACAGAAACAACCGAACGGGGATTACCTGACCAACACTTAAATCCATCCGCCTTGAACCAGTTTTTTTTCTTTTTTTTTTCCTCACTGTTGTAACGCTCCCTCCATTGTTTGACCGACTCAGTAGGACTGAAGAGGGATACGGAGCAGTATCCGAAAGTCTCTCCTTGTATTTTTTACCATTGTACAATAATATATTTTAACACCACCGTGGCTTTTGATTGTCATTATTATTATTATTATTATTATTATTATTATTTTTTTTTTTTTTTTTTTTTTTTTTTTTTTTTTGCTCTATCACAGTCCTCCAATTCGACTGGGGGGTGGTATTATAGTGTGGGGTTCCGGGTTGCATCTTGCCTCCTTAGGAGTCCATCACTTTTCTTACTATGTGTGCCGTTTCTAGGATCACACTCTTCTGCATGAGTCCTGGAGCTACTTCAGCCACTAATTTTTCTAGATTCCTTTTCAGGGATCTTGGGATCGTGCCTAGTGCTACCTGTGATTATGGGTACGATTTCCACTGGCATATCCCATATCCTTCTTATTTCTATTTTCAGATCTTGATACTTATCCATTTTTTCCCTCTCTTTCTCTCAAACTCTGGTGTCCCCATGGTATTGCGACATCAATGAGTGATACTTTCTTCTTGACTTTGTCAATCAACGTCACGTCTGGTCTGTTTGCACGTATCACCCTATCCGTTCTGATACCATAGTCCCAGAGGATCTTTGCCTGATCGTTTTCTATCACTCCTTCAGGTACTGCAAGGTAGCTGATGTTTCTTGCACAGGCTCCAGTGGAGGGCTTTTTGCCACTGAATCAATGCCTCTTGTACTGGTTCTGTGCAAGTGCCGGGCATTCACTTGCTATGTGGTTTATGGTTTCATTTTTCGTATTGCACTTCCTACATATGGGGAGAGATGTTTTTTTTATTTTTCCGTCTATCATACTTTGAAACATATCTGGTTCTTAGGGCCTGATCTTGTGACGCTGTTATCATTCCTTCAGTTTCCTTCTTTAGCTCTCCCCTCTGTAGCCATTGCCAATTGTCATCGCTGGCTAGTTCTTTAGTCTGTCTCATGTATTGTCCGTGCATTGGTTTCTTGTGCCAGTCCTCTGTTCTTTCTGTCTTTCTCCTGTCTCTGTATATTTCTGGGTCCTCGTCTACTTTTATTAGTCCTTCTTCCCATGCACTCTTTAGCCACTCGTCTTCACTGGTTTTCAGATATTGCCCCAGTGCTCTGTTCTCGATGTTGACGCAGTCCTCTATACTTAGTAGTCCTCTCCCTCCTGCCCTTTCGTGTTATGTATAGTCTGTCCGTATTTGCTCTTGGGTGTAGTGCTTTGTGTATTGTCATTTGTTTCCTGGTTTTCTGATCTATGCTGCGGAGTTCGAGTTCTGCCTTCGTCCATTCCACTATTCCTGCGCTGTATCTGATTACTGGCACTGCCCATGTGTTTATGGCTTTTATCATATTTCCGGCGCTGAGTTTGACTTGAGTATCGCCTGAGTCTCTGCATATATCTTTCCTGATCGTGTCCTTCATCTCTTGGTGTTTTATATCTCCTCCATTCCATTATTCCCAGGTATTTGTATCCTGTGTCATCTATGTGTTTGATGTTGCTCCCATCTGGTAGCTTTATCCTTTCAGTTCGTTACTTTGCCTTTTTGTAAGTTGACTAAGGCACATTTTTCTATTCCAAACTCCATCCTGATGTCCCCAGATACAATCCTTACAGTCTAGATTAGGGTATCTATTTCCTTGATGCTCTTACCATACAGCTTGATGTCGTCCATGAACATCAGATGGTTGATTTTGTTGCCTCTTTTCTTGAGTTGTACCCAGCATCCATCTTCTGTAGTACTTTTGTCATGGGAATCATGGCTACTACGAAGAGTAGTGGGGACAGATGAGTCGCCCTGGAAGATCCTCTCCTGATATTGAACCTCTGCTAGTCTTATTCCAGAGCTTGTAAGTATTGTATTCCAGTTGCGCATTGTATTTTTGAGGAAGCTGATGGTATTTTCCTCTGCCCCATATATTTTCAGGCATTCTATTAGCCATGTGTGTGGTATCATGTCGAAGGCTTTCTTATAGTCTATCCATGCCATGCTTAGATTGGTTTTCCTTCTCCTACTGTTCTTCATTACCATTTTGTCTATCAGGAGATGGTCTTTTGTGCCCCTACACTTCCTTCTGCAGCCCTTTCTGTTGGTGGGGGATGGTGTTTGTCTCCTCTAGGTAGTTGTATAGCCTTTCATATATATATGAAGTCAATACTGATTGGAGATAGACGGTGCTTTCTATTCCTATTATTATTATTATTATTATTATTATTATTATTAAATTATTATTATTAACAATAGTTTAATAAGAAAACTGTCAGAGCTACATTCTGTCTGTATATAAAAAGTATTGACTTCATAAGATATATATATATATATATATATATATATATATATATATATATATATATATATATATATATATATATATATATATATATATTATTATTATTATTATTATTATTATTATTATTATTATTATCATTATTATCATAGTGGTAAACAACGTGATCAAAACCGACAGATTTCCAAAGGAGTAATCGTGGAGGCGATCCAATTTCCCATATTAATCCAATGAAGGGAAAGCCAACTTTCCAGCGCTCCTTGCGCAATTGCATCAAGGGCCTAATTTTAATCCCGTTAAAGTTGGGCCCAATTACATATCAGCAATTCTACCTTTCACGTCGTCGTATTATATTACTATTACTGATTGGAGATAGACGGCGCTTTCTCCTTTTATTATTATTATTATTATTATTATTATTATTATTATTATTATTATTATTATTATTATTATTATTATTATTAAACCAATAGTTTAATAAGAAAACTGTCAGAGCTACATTCTGTCTGTATATAAAAGTATTGACTTCATCTATATATATATATATATTATATATATATATATATATATATATATATATATATATATATATATATATATATAGACATATTTGTGTTTGTGCGCAAGATGTTAACACGGATGAATCATAGTCTCTACTCGAGTGTAATAATTGCATCCTAAATGCAAACAACTGCTTAAATTAAATAAATGAATAAACGATAGGTACCACAAACGACAGAGAGAGAGAGAGAGAGAGAGAGAGCCAGAGAGAGAGAGAGAGAGAGAATGAGATTCCTCTGTCCACAGAATCGGTTATTCAAAACGTGTTCCCCAAAGTCATTAAAATTCTCTCTTACTGATGAATGAAAGGAATGCGATACATATTTTTTCTTTGTCCGTGCAGTTCGGGGGTAGGTGTTCATCCATATGCCAATAAATGAAGTATTATATATATATATATATATATATATATATATATATATATATATATATATATAATATATATATATATCATAAACACATATAAAACACATACGTATATGTGTATGCATGTATGTATCTATATACGTATAAACATACATTTAGTATGTATATACGAAATACATAATAATCAGCGATCGCTTCCCCCCCCCTCCCCTCCCCCGATCCCTGCCATGTAATAAACCGAAGATAAATATTTTCCGGTTCTTGGGAGTAGCCTGGCTTTATGCCATCACGGGTTCTTGCTCCTAGAGCAGCAGCCCGTGAGATTCATTCTAACGATATGTGAATGGTAAAAATGATGATGATTTTGCTTATACTGATAAATATCCAAATGATATCTATGGTTATGGTGAAATGAACGACTGTTAATTTAACTGTTAATTTAACAATTGTACCTATGAAAGGTAAAATAAAGTCAATCTTAGCTTAACCAGACCACTGAGCTGATCAACAGTTCTCCTTGGAACCGATTGGTCACATAGCAACGGGACTTACAGCTTATTGTGGGATCCGAGCCACATATAATCTAGAAATTAATTTCTAATCGCCAGAAACAAATTCCTCCGATTCCACGTTGGCAGAGCGGGAATCGAACTCGGGACTACCGAATCGGCAGGCGAGCAGGGAACCCAGTTGTCCAACGAGGAACTGGCAGGAGAGGGGAAGGAGGCGTGTGATGGATGGAGTGGGTAGTGAAGGATGAGATGTTTGCTTATACAATTGATGGCTGTATGCCATCAAGGACTAGCTAATATAGTAGTCCTTAAACTGGATATTGGGTTTGTTCGCTTTATATAGTCCATCCACGTCTCGAAAAAAAAAAGATCAAAGAAAAAATATTTATGACGAATGTTAGATTTAAATTTTCTTCAAATTTAACTCAAAATTAATTGAAAAAGAGGGAAAAATGTCTTCAATTAATTTCCGAAACATCGACCGTAGAGCACTATAAAAGAAAGCCTGTACCAAGACTCGCCAATCCTAACCTCTGAACGGGATATTTAAAAAAATCCTCTGAAAAAATGGACAAGCCCTCGATGACTCCTTTTGGAAAAATGAAGAAGTCCTTGACGGATCTCTTTGGAAGAATGGCGACGGCCATCGGAGATATTCACGTCTTCAGCCGGATATTTTCCTGGATGTCCCGCAGAGGTTCTTCGCGAAGCGTCGAGGCCGAGGCGCCCCTGAAGGATGATCCAGCAGAGTCCGGGACGGAGAAGAAGAAGCAGAAGGCTCCGAAGACTGATGTTGGCTTGGTGAAGACGGCTGGAAGGAGGGACTGGAATGGTGTCGGGGTGAAGCACTTAGAGAGGCTGTACTTCGAAACGGGCGTCCCAGGGTATCCTGCATTTTACATCCCCTGCCTCTTGGAAGGCGTCGCCTCTCCCGTGAAGTTCGTCGTCAGCACGGGGATGCCGATCAGCGTCATCTCCCTCGACTGCGTCGAACGTTGCGGAATTCTAGATCGAGTGGACAGGCGGGATCGATGCCGCTGCCGATGTAATGAGCGCGAATTGAAGCTGGGGACTCTGAATTTGCCCGTGAGGACCATCTCTGGTTACCTTCTCTTGGACAAAGTGGCCGTAGTTAGGAAGCTGACTGTCGACGCCGTTCTTGGGACAGACTTCCTCTCTAAAGCCAACTGTGCTCTTTCAATAAATCACCAGAATTCAATGCTCATATTCTATGAGAGAGATTAAGAAATTGAACCAGCAAGAAACTGGTCAGCCATAGATCATGTTCATTCTTTTGTGTTGCTTATGATAGGAAGGTCATGTGTTAATGTGAAAAGGGTCTATATTTCAAATCATGTCAAACTTGTTTATGTTAACATTCTTATAGAATAAGTTTTTTTTAGTTGAATGATATCTATTCCTGTACATTAAATGAGGTTAAATGGATGGAGAAGTGTCAACTTTTACTTTATTTATCATTGAAATCAAAAGTTAATATATTTTCTGTTGTTTCCTATATGTAAAGAGTCAATAAACGGGCTAATCATTCTGTTTCATTTCTCTGTTTATCCTTTACGCTGATTGCATCCATCAATGACGTTTTGTTTGAAACCCCATTCTTCATCCATTACGTAAGTGATTTTTTTGGTCAAAGCAAATGACAAATGACAGCAAAGTTAACTATTATGGCAGAATTTATAATCACTCTTTTCTAACGAATTTATAAAAAAATGTAATTGTTAGTAACATGTATCATAAACTTGCATATGTTAGTAACGTGTATCTGATACATCTATAATCGATGTCTGGTCTGTATGTCAATGTGTAAGTGTATGTATGTATGTGTGCGTATACACAGGCCCTGTCGCAAGTGGGATTAGGTATGTAGGGATCCACATGAATTAGTTATGTAGGGATCCACATGAAAAGCTTCTCCTTGCTGACATGAGTTTTGTGTGGTTTTGGGGTTCCTTTTAAGGAAAGGGTTATTCAAGTTTAGACTGGGTGCTTCTCCTGTTATATATATATATATATATATATATATATATATATATATATATATATATATATATATATATATATATATATAATATATATATATTCATTTACATTTGCACATTTAAATTTGCATGCACGCATCTTATTATAATCTACCAATGCTTTCCTATAATGTAAAGTTTACCTTAAAATAATTGTTTCTCTCAAATAGAGAAATAACGCAAGAAGCATGAACTATGCAATACACACACACACACACACACACACACACACACACATAT
>NC_087206.1:10155053-10160053 GCF_015104395.2 Macrobrachium nipponense
ATTATTATTATTATTATTATTCGGAAGGTGAACTCTATTCATATAGGAGAAGCCCAAAGGTACCATTCATTTCAAATTCAAATTCCTTAGAAATAAATGCAGACAGCTACTAGATATCACTTATCAGAATAGAAAATGCAAATTATTAAATTAATATAGAAATAATAGAGAAGGAGTTTTGTATTTGATAAATGACCATTACGAAAATGATAAAATAAGTTACTTATTTGATACGATTATTCGTGTCAGATTTAAAAGATTTAAAAGATTGATTAGTGTTTTATTCTTTACGGCGATCCTATTACTTGAGATTATCTGAGTGAAAGATGAAACTCATAAGATCCAGGAAACTGGGCTGGTAAAGAATTGTTTCTTTGCTGCATTAGATACGTAGTTATGGTCCTGGTATTAAAATGTCTAGCAAAATGTTGAGTGGAAGTTATTATGTACTCGGTCATCTGTAATGGCTTTCATTTCTGTGTTTTGGTTCGTCTGTTCTTGGTGATATAGTTTTTAAATGTAAAATTTAAGACAGTTGCTTAAATTGCAACATGTTGAGATTATATATATATATATAATATATATTATATATATATATATATATATATATATATATATATAGATATATATAAATATATATATATACCAAAAACAGGGCCAGGCGGCGGCCAGCAAGACACATCAGTGCGAGGGTGGACCAGGGAAACCAATTAATTCTAACATATTGCTTTATTTCCGACGTTTCGTAATAATTACTTTATTACATCTTCAGGGATCTGTTGAATAATGAATAAATTACTAAAACGTTACTGTAAAAACTTAAAATTTCATAAGAAAATTAAAATTCAATACATTTAAATTTCATAAGAAAATTAAAATTCAACACTTTACATCTAAAAACAAACAGATAAAAAACACACACATACAAAAGAACCAAACGCCGCTGACCAACCTTATGTGGAGAGAACAAAAGACAGAATGCTTACAAAGACAGTTAACTTAGGTCTTTTGTTCTCTCCACATAAGGTTGGTCAGCGGCGTTTTGGTTCTTTTGTATGTGTGTGTGTTTTTTATCTGTTTGTTTTTTAGATGTAAAGTGTTGAATTTTAATTTTCTTATGAAAATTAAATGTATTGAATTAAATTTTCTTATGAAATTTTAAGTTTTTACAGTAACGTTTTTAGTAATTTATTCATTATTCAACAGATCCCTGAAGATGTAATAAAGTAATTATTACGAAACGTCGGAAATAAAGCAATATGTTGGAATTAATTGGTTTCCCTGGTCCACCCTCGCACTCTGATGTATATATATATATATATATATATATATATAATATATATATATATATATATATATATATATATATATATATATATATATATATATATATATATATATATATATATATATATATATATATATATATATATATACATATATTTATATGAGTGTGTGTGTGTGTGTAAATAAATTCTGTTAAAACAGGATTCGTCCCAAGTATAAAAGGCCCATTAAATGTTTTAATGGGCCTTTTATACTTTATATATACAGGGTGTCTAAAAAAAAATGTACTCACTCTTAGAATTATGAGAAAAACCTTTATTTATGGACATAGAGCGAAATGAAATAGCATCGAATACATGAGACAAATGTGTTTGAAGAATCATGTTTGCGAATGTTCAAATTGATGACCATTATTGTCCAGACAACGCTGATAACGCGCACCAAGGGATTCGCAAACGTCGCGAAACATGTCATTAGGAATATCACGAGTGAGTACATTTTTTTGAGCACCCTGTATATAAATATATATATATATATATATATATATATATATATATATATATATATATATATATATATATATAGTATATATGTACATATATATATATATACTATATATATATATATATATATATATATATATATATATATGTATGTATGTATGTATATATATGTACGTATGTATATATAATTTTATTCATTTGCTTCATTTTAGTGTGCTATAACAAACCCCATAACAAATTATGTGTGCTGTGTTCGTTGTACATATAAAAAAGGAATCTTGTTAATTTAATATTTCACATATCTCTCTCAATCATCATATTGTTACGATCATTTGCATATGAGACTAAGCCCTCAATTCTGCTTTCCATTTTTGAATCGATTTTTACCCGTGTAGTAGTTTTTAGGGCAACGGAATTGGGCATTGAAATTCAATCAAAACATCTGCATATGCAAAAGCAAGATAGCGCGCGTCCAATTATGGGCATTCTTCCTTCATGTTTTATGCATGCAAATAAATATTGTACTGCCTCCGGGGAGTAATAACCCGGAAAGGTCTGGATAAATATGAATAAAAGATGACGGTCAAGTTACGCAATTTCATCTGCCGCGTATACTCTATTATATATGTAAACAACAAAGCAATGAGTGAGGGGCCTCCGACCCCCCACGGCTGTTATTTATCACGGTGATGCGGTACTTCAGGCCTATAAGATGTAAATTGAGCTATCTCAGATTACGGGGCATTATTTTTTTTTTTTTGTTTTTTTTTTTTTTTTTTTTTTTTGTAACGGTAAAAGGTCAACAGGATTGGGTATTTTTCGACTATCTGACTAGATTTGGAAAGTTTAGCTGGGCTTAGTAGTACGCAACTAGGTTACTCGAACTATCAGAAATTACTTTTAATATAAAGCCGTACCAACTGGGAATTCCTGACACCTGGAACGTGACGTACCGTCTCGGAATTGATGCCAAGTGGTACTTTCATTTCATATACTTTATACGGAGGCAACGGTACAATAGGTCTGACCATGGATGAACGAGGGTAAGAATAAGCTTGAAGCTTGATAGATGTAGACCTGCTTGTTGTTTCACATAGATTTTATACATATATATACATATATATATATATATCTATATATATATATATATATATATATATATATATATATGTGTGTGTGTGTGTGTGTGTGTGTGTGTGTGAGTGTGTGTGTGTGTGTGTTTGGATAATACGTATATCTTCCATAAGAGATATACTCCATGAAAAGTCTAAGAGTCATGATAGCTCATTTTTCCTCCATTAATTGATACGCTAAAACCACGTCATTTAATTATTATTTTTTGTGTGAATCTCTTTCCTTTTTTTTAATGTTAAAGTAAACGTGGACAGATGAGAAGAAGTAGATTCTAGTAGCTCCACGACTATTGTCCACAAAGAAGAATTTCACCAGACGAAAAATTCATTTTTACGTCACAATCCTTAAAACGAAATAGTCTCACAATCTCAAAATGCATTGCAGCCGTGAAGAACTGCACTTAATGCCCCCCCCCCAACAAAAAAGCCGTAAATATCCGGATAAACGCCGAACAACAGCCGTTTCCAGATTCAGGATCCCGACGACAAGGACATCCGTCTTGGTAGGGAGCTAACATAATGCAGTAAACAGAATGAATGCTGTTTCCCTGAGCCTTCCCTTTCCCTGTCACTGCGTGAATGATAGCGCTTTCGTAACTTCTGTTTTCCCCCACCCCCCTTGACGCTGTTCCCCCCCCCCCCTCCCCCTCTACACTGCTCCCCACCACTCAGCCTTTCTCATCCACTACCCATTGAAACGACAGCTATTTCCCCTTAAATAGAAGATTCTTGAACCCCTCAGATATCGTTCTGTTTTCTCGATAGTAAACAGAAATGCTTCGTGTCTGATTCCAGTACAGGATTTCTCGTGTTCCAACAGCTTGATGCTTATTTAATAGTTGATATAAACTTCTTCCTAGCGTCACAGGTGCTTGGTGAATCTAGAGTTCAAATTAGGCCAATTATATCCTTTTAACCGTTTACCATAATTGTAAGCAGCCATCAGGTCGGGATTCATGCTGCCATAAGGCCACATTAATGTAAAGGCAATAAGGTATTGTCTTAAACAGATTATTCAGTTAGTTCTCCCTATATAGAAATATCAATGTTTTTAAGTTTCATATTTTTGTTGCTTCTGCAACAAATCCTTTGCAGGAAACATTACATTTACTAAAATCAATATTATAAAGTGATTATGTCGGAGAATTCAATGGCAGTTTTTAAATTAAACCATGGCTTTACCCTTTGTCATCGCTTCATGATGTTTCATTAATCATACCATAAATTTACGATACTTAAATCAGGTTTATTATCATTGTATCCAGCGCAGCCATGACTTACATCAGATAGATTAGGCGATAACTTTTCGACAATAACTTTCGCATTCCTCGGATCTTGTTTACTTTCTTGTAATAGAACCTAATCTTCGTGATAAGTTTATCTCATGTACCCTGGAATGTTAAGTGTTGAGCTGTGAACGAATTCGTAGGTAACTCTTATTCAATTATTGCCTCTCTCTCTCTCTCTCTCTCTCTCATCATATATATATATATATATATATAGTATATATATATATATATATATATATATATATATACATATATATATATATTTTATATTTTATATATAAATTATATATATATATATGCGTGTGTATATATACCATGTAGTAGGTATGTATGTATTTGTATATATATAATATATATAGATATATATATATATATATATATCTATATATATATATAATATATATATATACATATATATATATATATATATATATATATATATATATATATATATAAAATATATATATATATATATATATCTTATATATATATATATATATGTGTGTGTGTGTGTGTGTGTGTGTGTGTGTGTATGTATATCCATGCGTATCAAGCCCTGTGACATAAAACAATCAATTACAGATTAATTTTTTTTTTTGAAAATATATCAGCCAAATGACTATATGTCATTTAGCGTCGTATTAAACTGTCATCGAAATATTAAAAGCAAACCATTAAGCT
The DNA here is from genome assembly GCF_015104395.2 of Macrobrachium nipponense. Classification (NCBI taxonomy): domain Eukaryota; kingdom Metazoa; phylum Arthropoda; class Malacostraca; order Decapoda; family Palaemonidae; genus Macrobrachium; species Macrobrachium nipponense. Next base: position 10,159,947 of record NC_087206.1, read on the forward strand.
GGTTAAGCTTTTTGATATAGTAATTTTCGCACAATGTCGAAATTCAACTAATCATGCATACGCTACAAATATAATCCACTTGGATTTTTTAAAATGCAGCGCATTAC
>NC_087206.1:10165053-10175053 GCF_015104395.2 Macrobrachium nipponense
GCGACGAACGATTTTTTTTGAAGTTGCCCCCCCGATGTGAAACTCTCGTACTGCAGGATACTGTAACCAGGTTCCATTAATCAGCCTGCAATTGAAATTATACTTGTCACAAGGGCAAAGTAAATTCAGACGACATCCCAATACAGGGGGGAAGAGAGCCATTAAGACCAGACTTAACCAACATGAATTCGCTGATATTTGTGGAATTCAAAAGAGTTAGCGTACAAACTTTTTTATCCATGGCATTAACAATGGTGTGAACCTATCCAGATCTATGATGACTTGTAAAAATATCCAATTAATTATAAAATAAACAGATATCAATACGAATCCCAAAGAAAATTCGATATTACTGGTAGTAAATTACTAGACAAAGAAGTGGAAAACGGAGCTATTTGTAAGATTGCCAGGCAACATAAGAGTCAAAGAGAATATTAATCATGATTCTGTATTTCTCTATGCTAACTGAAATTAAGTTGTGATAAAATCTGATCCTATGTGCCCTTAACAAAAGTTTCATTAATTTTCTCGCGCGCATCCTCTGAGGTTAATTTTTAAACTTTATTAATAGGCTAGAGATGCAATGAAAGAAGCCCACTATGTAAGTAATTTTCTATATAAACTTTGGGTTTTTTTCAAGAAATGTAACATTTTTTCCCATGAATGTGATTTACTTGAATTGTCATAGGCTAATGTTGCAAGTAAATTTTTCATATACATGTCTTGATACTTCTAAATGTCTGTTTACCAAAGTCATAACTGATTTATTGACTCTAATTGTCTATGAGGTTCAGAAAAAATTAATTCATTTTGTTGTTATAGAAATTCTGTTTGCTTATTTTGTTTTATTCATTTTAAAACGATTGCAATCCTTAATTAATTGCATTGCACACACGGATAAGAATAGGTTATGGCATGTCATGTCATCATGACCTATAAACCACATGTGAAGTTCATGAGCTAAGCATTCCTCTCTCCAGTCAACCTGCTTTGCAAGTGGAGACGACACACACAGATGAAACCTGTGTAAGCAGATTATTGAGGTTAAAAGGAACAAATGCTGATACGGCAATGATGACGTCGTCACTTGGCAGGAGATTGCTCTCAGCCAGCTAAGAGTTACGTTACTTGCTGTAATTAAATACAACTTTAGTATTTTCAAATGATATTTTTTTGTTTTAATTCTCACCCCGCATGAGAAGAATGTCTGAAAAAAAACAGCACCAAAATCTGCATGTTTGTAAATAATGTAATTATGTAAAATTAGATATTCCTTATTCAAACTAATGAAAAGGATTTCCATACAAATTTTATATATACTATTTGCCCTGTATAAGATTCATGTAGGATTATTCCATAGATAACATTTTCACTTCTAGACTTTACTTTATTTTATTTTATTTAATTTATTTATTTATTTATTTATTTATTTATTATTTATTTATTTATTTATTTATTATTGACTACGAATATAAATCACCGCGGGACAGACAATATGTCAGTAGGTTTTGATATGTGTTTGAACTTTAGCTTATTTGTCATTACTAAAGTGTTAAGTTAGAGTTCAAATCTTTTACTATGTATATTTGTATATTTAATTAACCTATGGTTACGTTTTGCTTATTGATTTTATCGTGATTCCTTTCTTATTATAATTTGTAACCCTTCCGACTTCTTAACGGAGTGTATTATATTGAACTTCCACTTGTATCCATAGTTTATTTTATTTTTTATATTTATTTATATATATATTTTTTTATATATATTTGATAAATTAATGGTTGGCTTGAATATGTGGAAAAGTTGTTCTAGTTCGTCGTACCGTATAAGGCTACTTGTGGTATCATTTCTACAGATACGAGATATGAATGATAAAGGTATTTAAAAACCGCGAGAACCGCTATAATCCAGTTCAGATCCAATATCACGAATGTAACTCGTAAGACATTGACACTTTTTTATTTATCCATTATTCTCCAAACCAATTGGACTGGATGATAAAATAAAATATTATTGGTTTTTCTTAATGGAAAGTAGTTCACAACACGAGTTGTTAAGGAGATTATTATTGATTTACACCACCCGAGTCAGATTATCATGTGTTGAATTCCATGTTTACTGATTTAGCACTCATAAATATTCCGAGCGCATTCAATTACGGTGTTTGTTTTTTAGTGCTATTAATTCTATATAACGTGTCAAGGAACTATTAACACTAAGAAGTGTTTATTCCCTCTGTCAGACTCGTAATTCTGTTAATAATTCTACGTATATTCTTTCAAGGATTGATTTGGCACAGGATAGGCCCCTAAACTGACAGGTGTCTTAGTGTATCCCTTGTTTTCATGACACATGTTACAATTAGTTATGTGCTTTTTATATCTGTAAGCATCGTAGGCCAGTAAAACAGTGATTTGGCTTTCTGTGACATAATAGGGAACCCTGGATGACGGAATGCAACCAGTTTAGGACGATTGGTATGAAAGAGATTATTACTACTACCTGGTCGTTAGTCACCTGCTGATACACATACTTTAAATATACTTTTGCTTTAGGGTTTCTGCTCGAAGTGTTTATTGTTTTTGCTTAGCCGCTGACCCTGTTTCCGTTCGAAGTGTTTATTGTTTTTGCTTAGCTGCTGACCCTTGCTTTGTTCAGTTTGTAACAGTTCTGCGCTCCAACCCAGATATTCAATGCTCGCGATCTCTTGGGTTAAGGAATTTTCTTGTTTAGATACGGTTTTAACAATAGGCACGGATGTTTCCATATCTTTTAGTCTAATTAATGGTTCTTTGCAGTATGGTGCGGGATTGCGGGATAATGTGTCAGCTATGATAATTGCTTTCCCAGGTAGATATCTTATCTTGGCTCCAAAGACCTGAATGATCATTTGTCACAGAGTTCCTTTTGGACTGTGATTAAAGCCTTTGAAAAAACTCGGTAAGTGACATGGTCAGTAAAGATTTTATCAGGATAGCCATAGATTATAAACTTAAAATGTACTAGTGAGTTAACGATACCTAGCCCTTTCTTGCCTATTACTGCATATTTACTTTCAGAGGGCTTTAGTTTACGTGAAGAACTGTTTATCATATTACTGAAGTAGTACCCCTCTTACCTCTTGGTCTGAGGCGTCTGTTGCAATAAAAAAAAAATTCCTTATTTAAATCAGGGATTTTTAAGTTAGGTGAGCTGCATTATTACGCTTTTAAGATATCGAACGCCTGTTGATGCTTTTTAGACCATAATAAATCTACGCTCTTTGTAAGATCTGTTAAAGGAGCTGTCATGATTGAAGAGTTACATATTTACATACGATTGTAATACCCACTACAGCGTCAAAGTGCTGAATCCCCCTTTTACGTTAATAGGTACCGGAAGTTATGAATAGCCGACACCATTACATGGACTACTTTAAGACCTTGACTAGACACATGAAACCTAGATAAACATGTCGTTTTTAAAACTCACATTTAGATATCTTACTCTGAGATTATTTGTCTTTGTCTCTGTAGCACTAGCTCTAGTTTATGTGAATGTACTTCTAAGGTAGTTAGCAAAAGATTATAAGACCAACCATATAAGCATGTAGGGTATCCCCTCAAAAGTCTCCAAACAAAAGGTGTATGAGGTACAATCACTTAGGTAATGGTATCTGGTAAAAGCTTTTAAGTAAGTCCAAGTTGGTGAAAAATAATTTATTCTGGCGTTTGAGGGAAAAAATTATGTGGGCTATTTGATTTCCTAATGACTCCTATTACTAACATTTTTCAACTTCGTCATTTATCTCTATTTTGAATTTCATTGAGAGTCTATACGAAGGTACGTATATAGCTTTATGTCCTCCTTAGACCGTATTTTGTTTTCAATGACATCCGTTTTTCTCCCAGAGATAACTCGCTAGTGGAGAAACTTCTGGTATTCAGGTAAAAGATAAAAACAAAAATTTCTGCTGAATCACCTCTGCTTGAATGACTTTACAGATATTACTTTAGATAGATTATCAGAGAGATTCATCTACGACTGGTTGGGCGGGATTAAAAATTAGCAACAATAAAAAATGCGATATTTATAACTTCCGTATCCACGATATGTATACGTTTGTGGATCACTAGATTAACTTGTTGCTGTGAGTCAACCATGTCTAGGCCTTTGTTTGCGGAAATCGTTATATTTCAGAGTGTCGGGAAGGATTAAAATTTCAGATCCCAGCAAAGTCTTTTTACACGCACTAAGACATTCGAGGGTGCATAGCTTCTCGAGATTTGCGTGCAAACTGCGACTGCGGTTGTGGAGAATTCTGTTGGGTCATTTGAACAATGTTACGATTTATGAGACAAATGTATAGTTCCTCTATATAAGTTATTATTTGATTAACTGTCTCTTTTTTGTTCAAACGGATTTTAATATGTTTGAAGGTTTATAGAATTTTCCTTTGATAAACACGCCTTATTTTTGCAGGAGGTGATATCTTACAATTACACTAGATACCGATCAATGTTTTTTTATAACTATAGAGGTATCTGTAAGCGCTCGCTTATCCGGACTTCTCATTAGGGAAGTTCGAACAACAGATGGTGAGTCCGTAAAATACAGGATATTACGTGTACTAAAGGAATAAAACAAGATATTCTAATTTTTTTACGGCGCGTACAGTCGGGCTTAATCCACCACTACTTATATAACTTATTGTATTAAAATTACTAGAACCTGCTCTGATTACTTGATACGGTCCGTGAGATTCATAGGAAAAATCTTTTTTAATTCAAAAAGATATTGGCATATAAGATCCAACATCGCTTTTCCCCACTCTGCTAGAGTCGCTTATTGTGTGGAATTTGCTATGCTTTGAACACTTCGGCAGCTTTGACTGACCCTGACCGCTTGACTAGGTGACACAGTAACCGAGTTTGCTTGTTTGATTCTGATAATTAGGGGCTACTGTTTACCTATTTCTTTTGTAATAATTAGGATCCTTCTCTTTATTACCATCGGCAACGTATTGTATGTTTTAGCATTATGTGCTGCTAGTTATGTATAAAACAACGAACATATGAATGACGAACTATAAAGAATTGAGCGATTACTATTAAAATAAGTTATCTCTACTGTGTTATCGTGTACTTGCTGTTGTTTACTTCATTCTTTGCTAAAATTTGAAATAGTGATGGGATCCTGGTCAGTGCATTTAGCCTAATGAAAGTTTTTTATAGACATGTTATTCCTTGCAATCCAGCCGTATTTTTTAAAGTTAAGTTGAGTCTTGAGTTTCGATATTTATATAACTCAAAAAACTCAAGGCTAAAACTGCGATCGGGACTTTGCAAAGGGGCATTTATTTGTCATGACCCAAAATAGTGTTACCTCTAATTTATCTAGATTTGTACGGGTGTTCCACTTTATTTTTTGTGTGTTTTCTAATCACTACGGTGCCTAACGACCCTATCCATGCGTCTGTATAAATACAGACGTCCACTGCGTAAACGCAATATTCACTGTTTAATATGATTTGTTACGTAAGGGATTTAATAATCACCCAAATGATAAAATTAACATAGTATATGATTATGATATTTCAGTAGAACTTCTGGAAACAGACACTCAAAGATAAAAACTCGCAGTAGCGATATCTCAATGATGTAGATCATTTCTGTAAAAAAGTAAGATTAAGAATGTCTCGTAACTTCAGCCACAGGAATAACGATTCGACCTGCAAGGAAACACTCAAAGTTACTCCAAAGAATAAAAATTGTACTTAGCTTGCTTTTGTGGGAAGTCACGGTGTTCCGATAATGACACACGGCCTTGGTCCTCCTTCTCTATTTCGCGGATGACCTGGTTTTTTGGCTTGAGTTTCCCCCGTGCGCGATGTTTGGATGATTCGAGCCTTGTAGATCCGATGCTGCAGACGCGTTCGGTTTGTTTCTTGAAGTGCCGGAACGCTCACTAACGATGTTTTCTTGAATGATTCTAATGAGAGACGAAGCTTGCGTTGCCGTAGGAAAAAGGACATGTCGGGTTTGTTTCTTGAAGTTATTCACTAAACGATGATAATAAGTTGCTTGAAGAATCTCTTGTTTTCGTCGTCGTTGACTTCTGGTGCGATACATGTTCATTATTCTGGTTTTTTCTTCGGGGAAGTTGTAGAGTTCTTCTGATACGCTGCCACCACTTTTAGGCGCGTACAGTCGCTGCCACCCCACTTTTTAGGGCTGTTCCTTGTATAATAAGGCGCCCTATGAGGTAATGTTAGACTTGCGATAATCTTACGCTAAGTCGGTTTGGTATTGCACTTCCATATTCATGGGAGTGTCTTTGGGGTTTTGTAGATCACTTACGAAGTCGGTATTATCTTCTTTGGTTAGGACGACGATGTGTTAAACTCATGATGATTCGATGATGAGGTGAGGTTCTAGTAGAAACCACGAAGTACAAAAATACTTATATTCTCTGAATTTACATGGTGAAGATCGAGTAGGATTGTACAAGTCTTCTAATAACGATAGCTTGATCGCTTCTGCCAATGATGATGGCTAATTCTATTCTCTCTACATGATAAAGCTTAGGTAAAGAGGTACAGGTCTTCTAATGACGATAGCTAACTCTCTTCTGTTCGTTCTACTTCTCGGTTACAAGTCATAAAGGAGCAGACAGTAGCTCGAACATATGAACATACAATCAGATGACATAGTTACATACGAACATACAATCAAAATGAGACACACTATAGATCACGTAGGCCGTTTGAAATTATGGGTCACGGTGTTGGCTCATGCAGGAAGCTTGGACTAAAGTTTATAAACAATTGAATGACTACAGGTGACGGCATGTCAACTTAGCCTACATACTTTATTGTATACGTCATCTTTAGCGTCTCTAGTCTGATCACATTCCTGCAAGCATCTGGTGTTACCTCTTTAGTTTTAGTCTTTTATATATATGGACTAACATTCCATATTTTTATTATGTAATCATTACATATATATATATATATATATATATATATATATATATATATATATATATATATATTATACAAACATTTTCCCTTCATCAATTCCACCCTTCCATCCCCTCAGATTATTTCCACCCACACCTTTTCCCTGACGTCACTCCCTCCCCTTCATCATCCGAACCCTTTCCATTTCTCCCATCCCACTTCTATCACCCTTGCACATTATTCCTTCCATTCTTCACATCCTTCGTCCTTCCAGTTTCCAGTTCTCACCGTCACTCTAATCCCATTTATTTCTCGGAACTCCCATACACTTCATTGCTTTATGGCATCGCCTAATTGCTGGGTCTCCAGGTATGCAAATTCGTCTCACCTGACCGTTGGTGCAAATATTATCACCTGCTGGATATTCGACATCGGGTGTGTTGGTATTTGTTTCTTTCTAGATTCCCCTCTTTCTTTCTGGTGATAGACATCAGCAAATTGAATCTCATTCGGTAGAAAAAAAAACAAATAAGAGAAGCGTGTCGGGCGCTTGGTAACTGATCTTCCGAGGATACGTTTATGATAGATATTAAGAATTCTTTCGAGAGCACGAATTTCTTCAATAATAAAGACTGATTTATCGAATATATATATATATATATATTTTTTTCATTCTTCTCAGAATTCTTATATTATATTTGTGAATTGAAGCGTCATTTTAAAAACGGCCAATGAATAACTTATTACCGGATGAAAGAAAAAGATTTGAGTGCAAGAGTCTTACTCTCTCTCTCTCTCTCTCTCTCTCTCTCTCTCTCTCTCTCTCTCTCTCTCTCTCTCTCTCTCATAACTGGCGTCTGCTTAGTGATGGAAAATCTCCATCGCCGGTTATGCAAAATTGTGAGACATTGGAACTTGCAAAAAAAATATATGTTTAGTAAGGAAAACACAACTTGGTGTTCATAAGATTTAGTGCATTGTGTTCATGTGGAATTTATATAGCAGGTCCCAAAATATGTACTCAACTATTCAACGCAGAAGCAAAGCGTTAGTTCAGATAGGAGGTCAAATAACAAAAGCTCGTACTCCTATTCACGGCAAAAAAACGTTACCAGTAAGCCCATTACTTTCGGTGATAAACCGCAAAGCAATTAAGAGATTAAGAGTGTTTGTGCGTGTATGCGTATGTGTGTATGTGTTTGTGTTTGGGGATTTTTTTTTGAGAGAGGATGCGAGAGATGAAAATAGTAAATAAAAAATGCCGTGCATCTCTGGTTCTACTGGAAGATTATTATGAAAAAAGTTGGCGGAAAAGCATGGTTTGGTGGACGAGGGACTTTTTTCTGGTGCGTTCGCTCGTTATTTTATTTTTTACTTTTTTCTATCCTATTTTCGTAGGGGAAGCATTGTTTAATGTTTCTCTTATTCATACCCTTCCCTCCTCCACCTTTAGCCGAGTCCTAGGACCCTCTCTCTCTCTCTCTCTCTCTCTCTCTCTCTCTCTCTCTCTCTCTCTCTCTCTCTCTCTCTCTCTCTCGGAAACAATGAACTAAATAATGATGATTTAAAAATAGCATTTTGCTTTCACTTTTTACATTTATATCTTTCGTATTGTTTAATATTCCATTTATTCATATTCTTCCCTCCTCCCTTTTTGGTTAGTCCTGGGGACCTTCCACCCACCTCTCTCTCTCTCTCTCTCTCTCTCTCTGTGTGTGTGTGTGTGTGTGTGTCGGTGGGGAAAAGAGGGAACAAAATAATGCCGACTAAGGATACCATTAACTTGAACTTTCGTAAATGAACAAGTATTGTTCCATTGTTTATACATCCCCGAGCCAACACATGTCATTGTTTATGTTTATCTTTCCATAAACAAGAGATTTTCAGTCTGTTGTTGATTTTCAGTGGTCACGTGTTCAGAAGTCGCCTCACACACCGAATAAAATTTGCAGATGTTTCCCGGAATATTTGCAATAGGCCTAAAAGATTCTAGTATATCAGTTCTTAACGTCGGTATTATTTACGCTTAAATATTCAGTTTATTTGCAGCTAATAGCAGGTAGTGCAAAGTGACAGAGGAACAAAGTTTACTTCAAAGTTATTCCAGGATGTGATGAATTTGTTAGGAGTGAAACAACAGTTATCCACTGCCTATCATCCAGAAACTCAAGGTGCCTTAGAAAGGTTCCACCAGACATTGAAAAGTATGCTGACAAAGTATTGTTCTGAGTCAAGAAGAGAATGGGATGTTGGTTTACCATTAATGTTGTTTGAAGTTAGGAGTGCTTATCAAGAAAGTATGGGATGTTCACCTAATGAAATTATTTTTGGAAGAGAAGTTAGAGGACCATTGAAGATTCTTGCGGAAAATTTGGAAGGAAATCAAAAGGAAAGAGATTAGAAAATTCTCTTTAGAAAACTTGAAAGTGAATCAAGAGAAAATGAAAAGGAGATTTGATGTGATTGAAACACCAGAAAGAAGACAAAGAAAGATACATGTGAACCTTTTGAAACCTTGTTTCTCAGAAACTAAAACTGAAATTGTGTCAGTAACCCAAACAACTTTATCTACAGAAGACGATGATGGCTACGAATTGGGAGCTGCAAGCAATATGAATAATTCTTCAATTTTGGAAAATTTGGAGGATAAACTGAAACATCTGAGTGTTGAACAATGTGAAGACTTAAGTGAAGTAATTAGAAGTTTTCCTGAAATTTTTACAGATGTGCCTGGGTGTACTGATCTGACTAAGCATGAAATCAAGATTCAAGAAGATGGAAAACCTTTCAAGCAAAGAGCCTATCGCTTATCACCTTATCATCGAGATTTTTTGAAGAAGGAAGTTGAGTATTTGCTGCAACATGGATTAGCAGAACCCAGTTCAAGTCACTTCAGTTCTCCATGTGTGCTAGTGAAGAAACCAGATGGTTCATTCAGAATGTGTACTGATTATAGGAAACTTAATTCTATCAGTGCAGCTGACAATTATCCTTTGCCTCTTATAGATCAGTTACTTGATAATATTGGGCAAGCCAAGTTTGTTTCCAAGATAGACTTGT
>NC_087206.1:10180053-10198118 GCF_015104395.2 Macrobrachium nipponense
AATAGCATATATATATATATATATATATATATATATATATATATATATATATATATATAATATATATATATATATATTTATTATAATATATATATATATATATATATATATATATATATATATATATATAGAATGAAGTTCTTCTAATTCTTGTAATCTGTCGTACTTTCAGGTCTTATAAAAGAAGCTCCGCTTCTAGTTATTTCAGATCTTATCCCCCCCCCCACCCCCCGCCCCCCCCCAAAATAATAATAATTCTCCCGCCCTCTTAAAGTGAACATATTAAAAACGATTTTAATCGCAGTTTTATTTATGAAAATCCTTCAGCAGCAAAAGTCCCTATTAGCTTTATTTTGCACCTTATCATTCCCATATATATAAGCGGTCGGTAGACGGTATTGTCTACCTTCATTTATTCAATTAATATTCAAATATATTCCCTTTCTTTTACCAAATTCGTTCGTGGGAATAGAATAATTCCAAGGACGCGGATGTCAGTTAATTATAAACAAAATCCTTGTATTTAGAAAGTCAGTAAATTTGTGGCCTGAAAGTCCAGTCGGTTTAACGTCAAAACAATGACATTTGGGGGCACATGTAGTCCAAAGACTTAATCCTTCATTATTTATGGTGTTGTCAATTCTTCTAATTTTTTTCACCCTTGGACGTAATGCCCCAAACGACCGCAATACAGAAGGATATTTATAACCGTAAGCATTTCTAATTAGATTACGCTGGTTCACATAAGCCGAGGATAAAATGTTCCGGGTTGATCGCTACGTGATCGCCAGAAGAAATAGCGCGTCACGCTTTTCCGAAATCAACAAAGAGTCTCGCTATTTCCATTAGCTTAATCATGTTATAAATCATCTACTAGAGACCCATTCGTTCGCGTCATTACTTTCACTAATGCAATTACATTTATCTTCTCCTAGACGCGGAGACATTAACGGAATGGATAGGCCATTTCCAGGGGAAAGATCCTCGAAAAATACTGCATGGGATCTATGACGCAATGCCCTGTTTGGATTGATGTCCTGTGTATTCTGTCCTGTCATGGTTTTCGTTCCTTTTTCAGTATCTAATGAGAACAATTTATTTGATAATTTTAAAGCTGAAAATATCTTTTTTTTTCTTTCCCTTACATGATATCATACTATACCATATTTGCCTAGTTACCATTATTATTATTATTATTATTATTATTATTATTATTATTATTATTATTATTATTATTATTATTATTATTATTATTATTATTATTGTCTATCACAGTCTTCCAATTCCACTGGATGGTATTTATAGTGTGGGGGCTCCTGGTTGCATTCTGCCTCCCTAGGAGTCCATCAACTTTCCTTACTATGTGCTCCGTTTCTAGAATCTCCCTTTATTATTATTATTATTATTATTATTATTATTATTATTATTATTATTATTATTATTATTCAGAATGTGAACTCTACTCATATAGAAGAAGCCCACGGGTACCATTAATTTTGAAATTCAAATTCCTAGGAAATAAATGCAGACAGCTACTAGATATCACTTAGAATAGAAAATGCAAATCATTAAATTAATAAATAATATAGAGGAGATTTGTATTTGCGCGTATGACCAAGATGACCTTCTGGCTGTAACGTAACGAATATGATACATTAAGTTACTTATTTGATACGATTATTCGTGTTAGATTTAAAAGATTTAAAAAGATGATTAGTGTTATTCATTTACGGCGATCGTATTACTTAGAGATTATCTGAGTGAAAGATGAAACTCATATAAGATACAGGAAACTGAGCTGGTAAAGAATTGTTCCTTTGCTGCATTAGATACGTAGTTATGGTCTTGGTATTAAAATGTCTAGCAAAATGTTGAGTGGAAGTTACATATATATATATATATATATATATATATATATATATATATATATATAAATATAAATATATATATATAATATATATATATATATATATATATATATATATATATATATTATGAGTGTGTGTGTGTGTGTAAATAAATTCTGTTAAAACAGGATTCGCCCCAAGTATAAAAGGCCCATTAAAACCAGTGTGTTTTAATGAGCCCTTTATACTTTATATATATATATATATATATATATATATATATATATATATATATATATATATATATATATATATATATCTAATAAAAGGAGCCCATAAAAACACCAAAATGTAGAGAGAAAAGTACTATATTTCAGAGACTGCTGTCTCTCTCTTCAGGTATATGAATGAGAAAAAGTTTACAAAAGTGGTAGGTTTTATACCAAGAGATTTCGTCCACAAGTAAGCCAATTTAGGTCACCCCCGCTGATAATCTTCCTTTAACTCTTATCTTAAGCGTTGTTGAATGAACACTGCATCGACGATGTCGGATGTCAATTCCCTTTTGAGATGTTCATTACCTGCTTCTCTTTTATTAAGGCCGATTCCATCATTTGACTCTTTGACCGCAGTTACTGCTATAAATTACACGTGACATATTCCAGTTTATTCTATGGTTATGTTCATTTATATGATTGAAAATAGCCGAGTTCTGTTGTCCATACCTACTGACCGTTTTGTGTTGTATTAATCTCTGGGGAAGTGATTTACCTGTAAATCCGATGTAAGATTGGTCACAGTCCTGGCATGGGATCTCATATACCCCAGATCTTTGGGCGATTCCTTTTGTTGGACATCGCCAGAAAAAAGCGAAGGCTTTTCTTTCGTAATTAAACTTGAGCGCGAGGAGTTTTTTTTCTCGACATCGCTTCATATCGCCTCGTAAAACTTAAAAAGAGAAGAGGAGAAGAGAAAAAAAAAAAGCACTCTTCCTCCGAGCTAATTCCATTTCATTGCTAAAACTTTTAGACTGGATACCTCACTTTGGATTTATAACTATCGTCAGAGGTTTCTTTTTCTCTATTTCTCTCCTCAGCGGTATTGCTTATATGGTATTTAAAATTTGCTTTAAGCCATATATATATATATATATATATATATATATATATATATATATATATATATATATATATATATATATATATATATATATGACTCACATCAGATCGAACCCAGGTCTTTCAAATTATATTTGTTCACACGTGACTGCGTTTATTACTTCTATAATATGCATTATATATATATATATATATATATATATATATATATATATATATATATATATGTATATATATATAAAGTAAAATCTTAATTTTGTCTCATTTCTCACAGAAATATCGATAGGTATTTTCTTCGTAAACTTTTCCTGCATTTTTTTACTTAAAACTGAAGGACTACATTTTCCTTGTGAAAATTAATCATTCACTACGAACTAGAAAACTGTTTAAATATTTAGTTTGGCTTCGAGTCGGGTTTATTAAGATACTAATATTCTATAAGACAGTTACTGGAATCATAGTCATATACAATTCAATTAAGACCTAAATATACAAACATATATATACACAAAAAATCGCATACATAGTCATTTTCTGAACTAAGGTTCAAAACGTCTTTATTTCCATAACACACACATTACGGCGAATCAACTTCTAGCTCAGGAGATCAGAGACCCTGAGTGAACAACCAGGAAACTGATGCCCCACTGACGGCCAGGCAATCACCAGGAGGTACAAATGCCCATTGCTGAATTCTCAGGATCTAGTCGTCTGATCCCCTGAGATTTGGGATCGATGGACTGCCGAGTTAACACAGACTCGACTGATCCTACAATACCCTCTGCTTGCCTCTCGGTATTTGCTTGCAGGACATTCACGTGCTTTCAATGAAAGTGAATATATTTTTCTTGATATTTGCTTGCAGGAAATTCATGTGTTTTCATTAAAGTGAATATATTTTTTCTTCATATTTGCTTGCAGGACATTCACGTGCTTTCAATGAAAGTGAATATATTTTTTCTTGATATTTGCTTGCAGGAAATATTTGCGTGCAGGAAATTTATGTGTTTTCAATTAAAGGGAATATATTTTTTCTTCGTATTTGCTTGCAGGACATTCATGTGTTTTTCAATTAAAGTGAATATATTTTTCTTTTGCATTTGCTTGCAGAAAATTCATGTGTTATCAATTAAAGCGAATATTTTTTCTATTTTGTATCTATTCATTTCTTGTAGTTACGTAAGACTGTGTTTAGCTGGTGTTAATAAAATTACTATGATCATAGTTTTCTTAAGGACAACAAGTTAAAGTGCATCACGACGAGAATGCATTTTTCATTATTGAAGGAGTACGTTAAAGTGACGTCAATGAAATCACCGTGATTTTACTTTAAAGAAATGCATCTATGTTTAGGTCATGTTAATAAAATTAATATGATCATACTATCGTTAGACGAGACGTTAAAAGGCATCACTCCAAGAATCCATTTTCATTAGCTGAAGAGTATGCTCAGGGAAATCAGGGAAATTTATTATTAAATTACCATGGTCATACTGACACAACTTCATATTCTCTTGCTAGGGACTATATGTAAATGCGTATGATCATACTCATTATTATATAAGCGAAAGTACAAACATACTATAAGTTATTGTGCTTTATTTTCCAAATTTCTTTTGGGAACAATTTGTATAACAATAGCTTCGCTCGTTCCAGCGATTGTGTCTGGATACTTCGCAACTCTTACGATATACAGAACAAAAGTTTTTTGGAAACTCTTTTCCTCTCCCGTTTTATTCATCACTTCCTCATTATAAAGAGAGAGAGAGAGAGAGAGAGAGAGAGAGAGAGAGAGAGAGGTGTTTTATGGAGTCACTACGGTGACGTGAGGATTCCCTCCGCGAGGGCCCTCTCTCAGATCTAGTCTTCTTTTTTTTCTTTTCTTAGTCTTCTTCTCCCCTTCTCTCAATTCTAGCTGCTACCAACAAACGTCGGCTAAACAATTAGGTACATTATTCCCTGCTTAGGGTCAACAGAATTATACTGGATTTTATGGAACCTAGCCTTCGACTCTACTTGTTTTCCGATTCGGCGAGAGAGAGAGAGAGAGAGAGAGGGAGAGAGAGAGAGAGAGAGAGAGAGCTAGAGAGAGATAGGGGAGAGAGAGAGGAATTATATGTACGTACAAGAGAACCAGAATCGTGATGACAATTCTTCCTCCTGAATTGACAAAACAATCTTATTATCTTTCTTATCTTTAATGCATTATACTTCTGTGTATGTGCAATGGTATGCATTTCTTATTGCATATGCTAAGCATCTGGGTGACGTTTCCTCTAAAGACAACGAAAAATACTAAAAAATTTATGTCTTAGAGATGTAATGACAAAACAGTTATCGGAATGTATGCATGATTTTAATTGTTTTTTTATTTCTGCTCTAATGCATTTTAATGCAATCTTTACCTGATAATTTATATATGTGATCTGGTCTCCGACTTAATCTGATATACACACACAACACACGCATACAAAATGGAAAATGTGATATATAAATAAACATTGCTAATCACGTTAAATGTTCATGTCTTTTGTAAACCTGTCAGAGGGACAATTGCATTATCATTTTTTTATCAATGGCTTTCATGATAAATTTTTCGAAAAAAAGTTTTGACAAGAAAAATATTACCCGACAGATGAATGTAGCGATAGCACAAATAAAAAAAAAAAAACATCCACTAAACTCCGTCAAATCATTTAATGGTACAAAGTGAACCGGAGTAAATGAAATTACATCCACACGAAACGGAAATAACTTTCGGCGTGATAAAGTGAAGAAAAAAAAAAAAAAAAAAATAACAATATAACGACGACAAAAAATAAAAAAAACTCGGAAAAGTTTACCGTCGAGTTCACCCATCGGTTATTTTTTAAAGCGAAGTGAATGATTGATGTGTGAAAGCGGTTGTTGGTACGAGCGCTAATGCATGAACGAATTGGATCACCCGAAACCGCAAACAAATCATGATACTGGAAATAAAAACTTTTTGCCGCGGGGAAAATGCATCAGAGTGGATTTTTATTAGTGTGGTGTTCGTGTATATAATATATATATATATTTTATATATAATATATATATATATATATATATATTATATATATATATATATATATAGTATATATATATATTATAAAATACACCTTCCTGTGTATCAATAAAAAATATATTTTAGATATTTGTGCAATGCGCTTGCTTGCTTGAAAGTGTTTTTTCGCCCTCAGTAAGTGTCAGACACCCCCCCCCCCCCCCACACACACACTCTCTCTCTCTCTCTCTCTCTCTCTCTCTCTCTCTCTCTCTACCACCTCATATTGACATAACCATAAAAACCTATTCGCTTAAAGCGTCTATGAAGCACCCCTCTGAGACAAACCCGAAAATGCAAGCAAGCGCCCAAGACATTGCGCGCACGCACGCGCGAGGCGCATTCATCTCCGCTGATTTCAGGTATATTCGTATGCATCCAGTCGAAATGGCGCATTAGCATAAAGTATTATCGGGTGAAAGGCCCACATAGCTTGTTGGTATGCGCCATTACAATCGTCTTCAGCGGGATATCTCAAAGAAGACATTCATCCGAATTTCAACTCTCTCTCTCTCTCTCTCTCTCTCTCTCTCTCTCATCTCTCTCTCTCTCATCTCTCTTTCTCTATGAAAAGGTTTAGGTGGGACGGGGGAATTTTGGGGGGGGGGGGGGGGGGGGGTTCGCGGTAATTATATGGCCAGGTAGGTGTATGAGTATGGTAAGATGTGCATGCATACATACGAGTATACATGCACACACAAACACACACACATTACATATGCATAAATATATGTACAATTTATATATATATATATATATATATATATAGATATATATATATATATACCGTATATATGTGTCTGTGTTTGCACATGTATATCACAGTATAACGCACGTCCAGTCCGCACCCATTAACCGCTGTCGTTTTCCTATATATTCGTGTTCATAAAGCGCCGTGACTCTGTTTACCCAATTCTAAAAATTCACAACACCGGATGATATGCGCAGTTTCCTTCAACCGCATTTCCTTTCCCCCTTTTATCCATCACCTACTCTCACTTACATACCATTACGGGTAATGAGAATACTTTCCACTAGTGACCGAGAGAGAGAGAGAGAAGAGAGAAGAGAGAGAGAGGGAGAGAGAGAGACTTAAAGTGGGCTCTGTCTCCCAAATGCACAACCATTGCCTATCGTTGCAAATTTTTTTTTTTCAACCGTTTCGTCAAATATTCAGTGATCTATTTTTTTCTTAAAGAATATTACGCTTTCCTTACCTTGACACATGACATATATTTTTTTTTCTTTTCTATTTCCGCTATTATATTCTATTCTAATACGTTTCATGATTTTTAGTTCAGCAACATTTATTCATACGAGTATCATCCTTATTGAATTCACTCAATCTGTAGTTTTATATAAAAAATAGCATATGTACATTATATGTATATGTGCATTTTACACACACACATAATATATATTTTATATATATACTTCCCCCACATACGAATATATATAATATATATATATATATATATATATATATATATATATATAATATATATATATATATACATAATATATAAAATTTATATACACACACACACCCACTCCCCACGTACGAAATATATATATTATATATATATATATATATATATATATATATATAAATATATATATATATATATTATATGTGTGTGTGTGTGTTTGTGTGTGTGTGTGTGTGCGTGTATGTGAGTGTGTATATTATATAGATGATTGGAAACATAGAACTACCCTTGCTGGACTATACGTTTCATTTTACAATAATTTGCCTTTTCTTACCTTATTGCCCCCAGCTATGAGGCATTATTGAAACTTGCGAATATCAATAACTGAAATTGGAAAGTTATTGCCGACAGCAATCCAAAACTCTCTCTCTCTCTCTCTCTCTCTCTCTCTCTCTCTCTCTCTCTCCTTTTGCCTTTTATTCCTGTGCGACTCCCATAACTCCTCTTTACGTATAGATATATAAGTATATATTATATATATATATATATATATATATATATATATATATATATATATATTATATATATATATATATATATATATATATATATATATATATATATATATATATATATATATATATATACATATACTTGTATATATGTATGTAATATTTTGTATATATGTATATATATGTGTGTGATGTGTATGCATGCGTGTTAAGCCCTGTGACATAAAAACAATCAATTGCAGTTAATTTTATTTTGTTTTGAAAAATAAAATATCAGCCAAATGACTATATGACATTTAGCGTCGTACTAAACTGTCATCGAAATATAAAAGCAAAACCATTAAGCTGGTTATGCTTTTTGATTATAGCAATTTTCGCCCACAATGTCGAAATTCAACTAATCATGCATAAGTACAAAATATCCACTTGGATTTTTTTAAAATGCCAGGGCGCATTACATTTCATCAAATAGGATTTTTAATACTCTTGCCGGAAACTGTATGTATTTTTTCGAATAAAACAAAACATAATAGGATAGGATATTAACCAGATATATAAAAATATGAATGTTTTTCATTGGTGTTTAAAATAAGTATCTTACAAATATTCTTTGGAAATTTTAATTTCAAGTTCATGACCCCCTTTGGTGGACTAGTTCCATAATGAAATAGGTTTCATTTTCTGAATAATTCTGATTGTAAATGACGTTTGATATTACTTTATCACAAAAATAATTAAATACTAACGAAAATAGAGATGAAGAATGCCAGAAAAATTTTTTCTCATAAATTGTTGCAAACTCTTGTCAAATAAAATTAATATGAAAATTCTTTAAACAATAAACGGCTCTAAATTACCAAAATTTACTTTTCTTGTTGCCAGTGTTCTTTTATTAAGCCATAAGTGGTTTTGTAGGTAAAACCTCAAAAAAAATATTCAATAATACGGAAAATGTGGAATGAATACATATTAGTTTTATTATATGAAATCAAGCGTCATTTTATTTCGACGATCCCTAAAACTATACCGGCCGTGGTATTATTTGCTTGATGACGTAATTAATCTTAAAGAAATCAGACCGCACCGTTGAGGTTGTAGATTTGCTTGGTCACGATAAATGGCCACACGATGCATCTTGCATAAGGAAGAAAGATCGTGTTACATCTCCGTCTAAAGTTACGCCTATCCGAGGAACATAATTCTGGAACTGCTAGATATAAAGCTTCATTGCAGCCATGGGGGTATTACGAACAGAAAAACTTAATGAGTTCCATAATTATGAGGGAGAGCTGAGAAAGATATCCTTTGCAAGACTTTATCAAATACGATAGTTCAGAGCGTCATCCATTCCAAGGCATAACTATCGCTCGCAAAGCAGGCAAGCAAATGGATTTGTCAGGATTTGTGCCGTCTGCTTGTCCCGATGTGACCTACAGCGAAAAAAAAAAAAAAAAAAAAAAAAAAAAAACAAAACGTTCTACTTCCCCAACCCCTAATCAACTCCAACCACACACACACACACACACACACACACAGACCCTCAGGGTCACAGATTTCCTCCTAATGTCATCATATCATTTACATAAAGAATATCTTAATTTCTTAAGCTCGTTCTCTTCCTAGGATTAATGGTTTGGTGATTATTATTATTTAGATAATTACTGAGTTTTATTTTACATTTTTTTCATTTTTAAATAGTGAGTGCATTTACAGTAATAAGATGAAGAGATGCCTAATCTATATATATATAATATATATATATATAATATATATATATATATAGATATATATATATATATATATATATGTATGTATATATATACCATATATACGTATGTATATGTTATTTATTTGTATGTATGGTATGTATGTATGGTTATACGTTTGTGTTTATATATATATCCATAAAATGTCGTACGCCTTTTTCTGTTTCTTTCTTTCCTTATTTTCAGAGATCTAGTTAATTCCGTACACTATCGCAAGCAAACCGGGTGGACAAAGTAAAGCGAAAAACATTTAGCGATTCGTAATCACCTTGGTGAATGGTAATATCGCTGCTAAAGTAATATAACAAAAGTATCAATAAAATAGAATCCATGTAGCCCCAAATTGACAACGTTCTCGAGTCCTTCCAGAGGCGTAATAGCCTCTAAACTATTATCCCTAATTCTTTTTTAAATTAATTTCCTTTTTTTTTTGATTTTTTTTTTATTAAATCTCGTAAACAAAAGCATAGCCCATGGCAAAGTTGTCTGCGTTTAGGTAATATGATTTTACTTCGACCCCAAGCATGACCCTCGGGTCACGTTTATTCTCTTTTGAGATTATTTCTCACCAAAGAAAACTCAACGCTAACAAACTAACTCGTTTCCGTCGAGCGGAATGTCCGAAGAGAAAGGAAACGAGTTCCTTTCAAACTCGTTATTTCCGAAATGATTCTTTCTCGTCCCGACGCCGGAGGAGGGAGATTCCCGCTCAAGTGCGTTCGTATGTGTGTGTGTGTGTATGTTTTTCTGTGTGTCTATGTGTGGTATCTTTTGTATGCTTTGGAGTGTGGATGAGCGAGCTATATCGTATACCCGAGCGTGTGCTGGAACAAATTTTTTTCAGATTCGCTGTGTGGGTTAAACCCTGTTCGTTGGGCCATGAAAATACAAATAATAATATTTTCGGTATACCAATTATAATTATGTGTGTATGTATATTAATATTGGCATTCATAAATAATTATGGTATACCTACGTACATACATAACAAGCACACATATATACGTATTTATAGTATATATATATATATATATATATATATATATAGTATATATATATATATAATAGATATATGTGGTGTGTGTGTTCGTACATGGCTGACATCGTATTTTCTTTTTTTTACATCGTTTTTGTACACCTGACTCTCAACACCAAATTTCGCTTCAAAACAAATTTCCTACACTTCACGGTTAGTTCATTTACATTGGTTTTCGAGGAAAAGTGGTTCGGTAGCATTTGGAAAAATGTTACTATTCCTGTTTCAAATGTTTTTCCCCATATCCAAAAAACAAAAAATGCGTTTACCTGATCGGTGATGTGTCTTTCCAACTGAAAAATTTAATCACAACTCATCGATCCGACTCCAGTCCCCTGAATGATTTTAACTACTTTTTCCCTCACTTCAGCGGAAAGTAGTAAGAGGATGGAAATGGAAATGTTTGCCCTTTCCATTTATCCTATTAATAATTATCAGGCCCTGTTAATGAAATATCTTAATGAACGCCGGAAAAGTTTTATATTCTTTGTTATAATACGTGCCGGGGTTTTTATTTCGCAGAGCTGTATTTTGAAAACCCCTATGTGATAGGGGGTAACGTTTAAATATTTGTAAAGGTCGTATTTCTTTGGGCTCACAATACATTATCGGTTATTATTAAAAGTATTGAGATAGGTCGTATATATTATATGTATATATGTGTGTGCTTGTATGTGTAAGTGTCTATATATATATATATATATATCTATATATATATATCTATATATATAATATATATATATATATATATATATATATATATATATATATATATATATATATATATATATATATATATATATAATATATATATATATAATATTAAAGACACAGTTTCCCCATTATCATTCCCTTCCATCCCCTATTATTATTTCCTACCCACACATCCCTTTTCCTGACGTCACTCCCTCCCCTCATCACATCCGAACCCTTTCCATTTCTCCCATCCCACTTCTATCACCCTTGCACATTATTCCTTCCATTCCTCCCTCCTCCCCGTCCTTCGAGTTTCCAGTTTTCTCAACCTGTCACTCTCATCCCGTTATCTCGGTAACTCCCATACACTTCAGTTGCTTTATGGCATCTTCCTAATTGCTGGGTCTCCAGGTAAGCAAATTTCCGTCTCACCTGGGCGTTGGTGCAAATATTATCACCTCTGGATATTCGACCTCGGGTGGGTAGGTATTTGTTTCCTTCTAAACTCACTTATTTCTTTCTTTCTTTTTTTAGGAGGGCGTGATAGACATTACCAAATTCAATCTCATTCAGTAATAAAAAACTGATCTTTCGAGGATACGTTTACGATATCATGAATTCGTATGAAAGCGTGAAACCTTCTTGTAAATTTTAGTGCACGAATTTATCGTTTACTTTTAGTTTGTTTATTTTTTGTAATGAAAGTATATCTGGTGTCTTGGATACTTCTATGATAAATACCAAATTTACATAGATGTGTTTTAGGTGTGTCGTGAATATGTAGATTACCGTTATATCAATTCTCCCTACGACAAATTAGAACAGATAAACGATTAGTTACAAAGGCGTGTCCTTCCATTCCCGTCATTAAAGATGAAACGTTACAAGGATTTCAATTTGTTAGAGAGGTCTGCTATAGAGGGCGAAGGCTGATGAACACGACATCTTCAATAATAAAGACTAATTAATCGAATTTTTATTTTTTTTCTTTTTCATTTTTCTGAGAACCGTACGCTAAATTTGTGATGTAACTTCAATATTCATTATTTAGAGTCTCTCTCTCTCATCTCTCTCTCTCTCATTGTCTCGGTCGTCTAGTCCTCTCTCCCTCTCTCATCTCTCCTCTCTCTCTCTCTCTGCACATAACTGGCGTCTGCAATAAATTGTATTTATATCGCAAAGGACATTGGAACTTGCAAAAATAAAAAAAATAAAAAAAAAAAAATCATGTATAGTAAGGAAAAAACACAACTTGGCGTCATAAGAGTTTCCGTGCATATGCGTTCATGTGGTATTTCTATAGCAGGTCCCAAATACGTATTCAACAACTCAACGCAAGAAGCAAGCGTTTCGTTCTGATAACAGGTCAAATAAAAGCGTACTCCTATTCAGGAGCAAAATCGTTACCAGTAGCCCATTACTTCCGTGATAAACCGCATAGCAATTAAGAGATCAAGAGTGTTTGTGCGGGTTATGTGTAGGTGTGTTTGTGTTTGGGAGTTTTTTTGAGAGAGGATGCGAGAGATGAAAATAGTAAATAAAAAATGCCGTGCAACTTTGGTTCTAAACTGAAGATTATTATGAAAACAAAAAAGTTGGCGGAAAAAAAGCTTGGTTTGGTGGACGAGCGATTTTTTTCTGGTGCGTTCGCAGGTTTGGGGTCTTGTTAGGTTTTATTTTTTTACCTTTTTAACTTTTTTCTATGCTATTTTTGTAGGGGAAGCATTGATTTAATATTTCTATTCATATCCTTCCCTCCTCACCTTTAGCTGAGTCCTACGTACACTGTCCCCACCCCCCCCACCTTGTCCTCTCTCTCTCTCTCATCTCTCTCTCTCCCTCTCTCTCATCTCTCTCTCATGAAAACAAAGGAACTGAATATGAAGATAAAAAATTATATTTGGCTTTGCACTTTTTATATTATGTTTTTTATATTTGTTTTTTAAGATGCCTTTTCATTCATAGTCCCCTTCCCCTTCCTCCCATTTTGTTCTATCCCTAGGGACCTCCAACCCTTCCCTCCCCCCCCCCCCCCCCCCCCTCTTAACTTGAACTTTCGTAAAATGAACAAGTATGTTTCCATTGTTTTTATACATCCCTGAGGCAAACACATGTCATTGTTTATGTTTTATCTTTCATAAAAAGGAGATTTTTTTTCAGTCTGTCGTTGATTTTCAGGGCAGCGTCACGTGGTTTTTCAGAAGTCACTTCACACACCGGATAAGATTTACAGTTGTTTTACGAAGATTTTCAATCGGGCGCTAAAAGCTTCTAATATATCATTTCTTAACGTCGGTATTATTGATGCTTAAAATATCCAGTTTATATGCAGCTAATAGCCGTAAAGATTGTCTGCATAATATTTTTATAATGAAATGCAAGTATTGTCCTTGAAAATGTTCGAAAAATTTTAAGAAATTAGTCGGTGTAGTCGTTGACCATTTAATAACATTCGATGCATAATGGAATTATTAATATTAATTTTGTTGGATGAGATCATTGCAACGATTGATATGAAAACTAAATCTCGTTATTTTTGTTTCGGATGATAGAGGATACGATCAATTGCTTTACTCTTCTGGCTCTCTGTTTATCAGCATCAAAAAAAAAAAAAAAGCATATTTCCTTCATATTATTTTCATGATTTCTCCGCATTATTGTTCCGTAAAAAAAAATGCAGTTATTGTAAGGAGTACTCGGTAGTGTTCATATAGTTGCATGTTCATATTCAATTCACTCTGCCTCGTGATAGCTGTGTGGTTTAGAGCGCTTCACTGTACGTTTCTGAATTCTTGGTCGTGTGTTTCACGCCCATAAGAAACCAAAGAATTTCTTATGGTCTAAAAAAAGAGAAGACGACGAAGAAGAAAAAGAATAAAGAATTCACTTCGGCTAACATAATATAAAATAAAATATTGATATTCCGAGGTAGAATGAATTAGCTATAATAGACATTTGAAGCTTGGTACGTATATATGAATATATATATATATATATATATATATATATATATATATATATATATATATATATATATATATATATATATTTATATATATATATATGATAATATATATATATATATATATATATATATATATATATATATATATTATATATTGCTACTTTCAAATGCATATATCCCCTCTTTGACTGTATAAAATGTTAGAATTGAATATTGCAAACATTTTTTCAGATTCCTAGATAGCTTAGAGATAGGATGTTTTTAATGTGTGTTCAGATTTCGCATAACAATACTTAAAAAGAATATATGACATAGAATGTAGAAAGAGAGAGATTTTCTTTGTCCGTTCAAAGCTTGAGTTGTTTTTCAAAATCTGTCAACATGTTTGATAAGAGAGCTCGAGTCTTCATTGTGTTTTGGGATTCTGTCATCACGTATGATAAGGGACTTCTGCTTCGGTCGATCGAGTCGAGTACGTGTCTTTTTTTATCAGTACTGGTCTCGTACGCGCATGTCTTTGCTGAGTGCCATGTGCAGATTACACATTTTGTATGTAAAGTTGCTAAGATTTCGAAGCTTCTAGAAAGAATTGTGTCCCGAACGTTTGTGTCATCTCCCCTGCCCAGTCTTCTGTAAGGGATGAGAAGTTTTTCATTTGGGTTAGATAATCAAAGCAATCACATCTCTCCCTCTCTCTCTCCATCGCATAGCACTTTTGATTTTAATGTAACATAACGATTTCGTACTTATTGAATGGTCACTCGTAACTTGTAATTTTCAGATTTGATATTTCTTCGAGTTTATTTAGTGTTATATAGTGTTTTTTGTGGAATCTGCAACAAACATTGTTGTTGTACGGCACCTGGTGTGAAAGTGTGAAACAAGCTGCAGCAAGAAAGAAAGAAATTGGTATACCAAAAAGGTAAAGTGTTATATTTTTATTAATTGCAACTAATAACTTATAGCAACAGTGGTTAGGTAACGACTAATAACTAATACTAATAACAGATGGTTACGAAGGTTTGGTAAAACTAATAGTTACAATGGTTTGAGTGAAATTTAGCATTTTTACATATTGCAAATTTTTTTTGTTTTGTGTTTGTTTATTTTTTGTGCATTTATACATTTTCTTATTGAACTGTGTCTTTTTATTTTATGTTCTGTGTGATTAATATTTTTTAAATTTTGGTATATTTTCACATTATTCTGTGTTTTCATTTGCATTCACAATTTAATTGACTGAGGTATTTTCATTAATTAATCATTGACCATTTAATTAAATTTAACACTTGAGAATTAATTTGCATTTACTTAGAATTCTTTTCAAGTTTTATTGTTGTTTAGCACTTGTGAATTAATTTCCAAATTTCAATTATTGCCTAACACTTTTGAATTTTGATTGAATTAATTTTCTGTAATTTTTGTGATAAATTCGTTTGGATTTAATTTTACTTAATTGATTCAAGAATTAATTAAAGTTTACTTTGTTTTCAATAACAGAAATTTTCTTGATATTGTGAATTTCACTTATAAATTTTGAGTTTAATAATAAATTTTTGTATTTAAAATTTTTAAAAGTGTTTTCATATCTAACCAGTATATTTGCCTTTGATTATGTTGATGTAGGTAGAAACACAGAGTGGTGATTGATCTGTTTTCCTTCAAATTAACTTGAAGTGACTTAGAACCAGGGAAGTACTTAGTCTTTTGAAATCAGGGAAATACTTAGTTTTACTTTTAAAGTTGTGATGGAGTGATGCCCTTTGATTAATTTGATTACTTACAAGATTACCTCACACCTGTTTTGATGACTTAGTCTGATTTTCTGCAATACTGGTAAGTTGTTAAGGGATCACTGTTGCCTTCAGAGTAGTTCTGTCGTTTAGTACCTGTGATGAGGGTGCAGGTGTCTGGCTTTTGTGAGGTATCAATTAATGAATGGTAAGTGTAGTAACCAGCACTTGGCACTTCGTCACAATATATATATATATATATATATAGATATATATATATATATATATATATATATATATATGTATATATATAGTATATATTTGATATATATATATATATATATATATATATATATATATATATATATATATATCTCTATGATATATATATATATATATATATATATATATATATATATATATATATATATATATATATATATATATATATATATATAGATATATATATAATATATATATATATATATATATATATATATATATATATATATATATATATGGTGTGTGTGTGTGTGATAATATATATATATATTATTTTATATAGAATATATATATATATATATATATATAGTATATAAATATATATTATATATATATATATACCTATATATATATAAAGGTTTTTGCCACGACGGAAAAAATTAAAAGCGAGATAGTCGAGTACTCTCGGTCCTGTTCAGACCCTTAGTAAAGGGTCTGAACTAGGATCGAAAGTACTCGGCTATCTCGCTTTGTTTTTCATTTTTTCCTTCGTGGCAAAAACTTTATTTATTACATGCATCACGTTTTATATACTTCGTGATCAAGTTATTCATATATATATATATATATATATATATATATATATATATATATATATCATATATAATATATATAAACTTATATTTATACACGCATTTATATAATAAATATATATATATATATATATATATATCTATATATATATATATATATCCATACATATATATATATATATATATATACTATATATATATTATACTATATATATATATATATATATATTTATGATTATATATATATATATATATTGATCACGGCCAACGTCGCAAATCTAATGTACTACTGACCTAAAAAATACTAATAATAAAAATCCGCTGCAAAGTTTCTATAATAAACGGGTGATTAATGATTGATGTAAATGAAAAAAAGATATATAGAATATAGTTTTTTACAAATATATATTGTTTTGTAGCATCCCATTACAAGCGAAAATATCGTATTTAGTATACATTTCGTTATGGCTGGGAAGTTAATAATGGGGCTATACAGGAGGCCATTGTAATCAAAAATGCCTAAGCATGTTGATGAGAAAATTATCATGTAACCTAATTAAAACGTCTACGGGCATTTGTTGATATTTTTCCCCTTAAAAAAATCCACAGCCGTATAAAATTAATTACGTTCATAAAAGTTCAGTTCCGTAACAATGACAGCTTTTAGATCCAGGCTTGACTGGTTTATATATATCTTCATTTATATATATATATATATATATATATATATATATATATAATAATATATCATATATATATATATATATATACACATATATATATGTGTGTGTATATGTATATAGATGCACACATCGGTATATATATATATATATATATATATATATATATATATATATATATATATATATATATATATGTTATATATATATATATATATATATATATATATATATATATATATATATATATAAATATATATATATGGTACGCGGAACGTTTGTGTATTAAAAAACACACCCGATTAAACCGCTTCGGAAATATGATATCCCAACTTCTGAAATTCCTGAGGTCGGAATTATCTAAAACTTCCTTTTTCCTTTT
>NC_087206.1:10198618-10208618 GCF_015104395.2 Macrobrachium nipponense
TCTGTAACTATCCGGTTCCTACTAACATAAAGGGGATACAGCACTTCTTGGGCCGTAGTGGGTATTACTATCATAAGTTTATATGTAACTATTCAATCATAGCAGCTCCATTAGCAGATCTTACGAAGAAGGGCGTAGAGATTGTTTGGTCTGTAAAGCATCAACAGGCGTTCGATATCTTGAAAGTGGAATTATGCAGTTCACCTATCTTAAAATTCCCTGATTTTAATAAGGAATTTTTTATTGCAACAGATGCCTCAGACCAAGGGGTAGGAGGGGTACTACTTCACCAATATGATAAACAGTTCTTCCTAAGCAATATGATAAACAGTTCTTTCCTATAGCTTTCTATTCACGTAAACTGAAGCCCTCTGAAAGTAAATATGCAGTAATAGACAAGGAAGGGTTAGGTATCGTTAACTCACTAGTACATTTTAAGCTCATAACCTATGGCTGTCCTGTTAAGGTCCTTACTGACCATAAGCCCCTTACCGAGTTTTTCAAAGGCTTTAATCACAATCCCAAAGGAACTCGGTGGCACATGATCATTCAGGTCTTTGGAGATATCCTGGAAAGTAAATATCATAGCTGACGCATTATCCCGCAATCTTGCACCATACTGTAAGGAACCATTAGTTGGACTAGAAGATATAGAAACATCCGTGCCTATTGTTAAAACCGTATCTGAACAAGTAAATTTATTAACCCAAGAGATCATGCACATTGAAGACCTGGGTTGGAGCGCTGAACTGGTACAAACTGAACAAAGAAAGGGTCAGCAGTTAAGTAAAACATTAAATGCTTTGAACAGAAATCCTAAAGCAAAAGTATATTTAAAGTATGTGCAGCAGAATTATGTAATCAAAGGTAATATTCTGTGTAGGTCCGTGACAAGGAAAACCCGAAGCACACCACAGGTGACTAACGACCAGGTAGTAGTATCAATCTCTCTTCTAACAATCATCCTAAACTGGTTACATTCTAATCCCTTACATGGTCATCCAAGGTTCTCTATTATGGCACAGGAAGCCAAATCACTATTTTACTGGTCTACAATGCTTACAGGTAGAAAAAGCACATAACTAATTGTCACATTTGTCACACAAAAAAAGGGACACACTAAGACACATGTCAGTTTAGGAGCCTATCCCGTGCTAAGTCAACCCTTTGAAAGAGTATACATAGGTTTATTAACAGGGTTCTACGTGCCTGACAGAGGAAATAAACATCTCTTAGTGTTAATAGATGCCTTGATGTGTTATACAGAATTAATAGCACTAAAACAAAAACCGCAATTGAATGCGCTAGGAAATTCTATGAGTGCTACATCTGTAAACATGGAATTCCACACATGATAATCTCTGACTCGGGTGGTGTAATTAATAATAATTTCCTTAACTCGTTGTGTGAATTCCTTTGCATTAAGAAAATCATTACCATATTTTATCACCCAGAGTCAATCGGTTTGGTAGAACAAGTAAATAGGAAAGTGTTAAATGTCCTACGTGTTACACTCGGGGGTATGGATCCGAACTGGGTTATAGTGGTTATTGCGGTTCTAAGGACTCTTAATCATTCACATCATGTATCTATAAAAATGACACCGCAAGTGGCCTTATATGGTACACCTGCTAGAACACTTTTCCACATACTCAAGCCAACCACTAATTTATCAAATATAAAGGTTATTATGGATACAGATGTAAGCCGATATAATATACTTCGTAAAAATTTAGAAGAGTTACAAATTATTATGAAAAGGAATCACAATAAAATCGCTAAACAAAACAGAACCATATGCAGTAGGTGATCATAAAATATCCAAATATATATGCGTAAAGGTTTGAACTATAACTTAACGCCTAAGTTTAGTAGCCCGTTCAGTATTCTAGGGATATTAACGACAAATAGGCTAAAAGTTCAATCATATCAAAACCTACTGACATACAGATTGTTCCAATGGTTTATATTCATAGTCAATGAAAAAAGAAAAATTAAAGTGATAAAGGCTAGAAGTGAAAATGTATCCCTAGATGAATCTTACAGGTAAATAATATATAAATTAGTATGGTAAAGTTTTTCATTAGTTTTGTATAAGGAATATCTAATTTAACATAAGTAATTACATATATTTTACTATTTTGCAGGTTTCCAACGTGAAAATTATATTGTTCAGTTTGGTACT
Source organism: Macrobrachium nipponense (assembly GCF_015104395.2). Classification (NCBI taxonomy): domain Eukaryota; kingdom Metazoa; phylum Arthropoda; class Malacostraca; order Decapoda; family Palaemonidae; genus Macrobrachium; species Macrobrachium nipponense. The sequence continues at coordinate 10,200,804 of NC_087206.1, forward strand.
GTTTTTCAGACATTCTTCTCGTTTGGGTGGAGTGTTAAAACAAAAAATATCCAATTTACACTCGGCTCTATAATTGAAAGGACTGGGGACGTATTTATTACAGAGAGTAACATAATTCTTGAAGTTGACTTGTGGGCAGTTTTTCTTGACAGGAGATGATGCCATTAATCTTAAAAGTGCCTTATAGCGTTATGCTGAATCACTGAATCAATTGCAGAAGCATCATTTTCCTTTTAACCCAGATAATTGGCTTGCACAGGCGTTGTCTGTAGCTGTGTTGCTGTCTTGAGTTTTGCAAAACAAGCCAGCTGAAGTGGAATGCTTAGCTCGTGAACTTCTTAATTGGTCTGTAGGTCATGATATAGTAGGAAGACGTGACCCGTTCTCATTCGCGGTGCTCAATATTTTTGGGTCCGTTGTAAGTCGTTTTAAAATTAATGAACAAAATAAGCGAATAGAATTTGTATAAGATCAAAATTAATTAATTTTCTCTGAACTTCACAGACAATTAGAGTCAATAAATCAGCTTATGACGTTGGTAAATGAGCATTTTAGTAATATAAATCAGATCATGGATATGCAATATTTACTTGTAACATTAGCATATTACAATTCAAAAGTAGATCATATTCATGGGAAAATGTCACATTTTCTTGAAAAAAATCCAAAGTTTATATAGGAATTAGCTACAAAGCGAGTTCTTTCATCTCTTGCCTATTAAAGTTTTAACATTAACCTTAGAGAATGCGCGCGAGAAACTTAGATATGAACCTTTGTTAGGGGCACACAGGATCGAATTTTATCACAGCTTAATTTCAGTAAGCGTAGAGAATTACAGAATCGTGATTAATATTCCCTTCGATTATGTTGCCTGGCAATCTTACAAATAAGCTCCGTTTCCCACTTACATGTTTAGTAGCTCACTACCAGTAATATCAAATTTTTTTCGGGATTCGTAGTAATTTCCTCTAATGGGGATATTTTTACGGTCGTCAGAGACCTGGATAAGTTCACTCATTGCTCCAATGCCATGGGTAAAAAAGTTTGTACAGCTGACTCTTTTAAATTCCATAATATATCAGCAAATTCATGTGGGATAAATCTAGTCCTTAACGGCTCTCTCCCTCACATACTTGAACGTTGTCTGAATTTACTTTACCCTTTTGACAAGAATAAGTTTGCTTACAGGCTGATTAACGGAACCTGGCTACACTTCGCAGTCGGAGAGTTTCAAGTCGCATGCCCGGACGGATCGTCAACAACTTAAAAACTGTTTGTTGCTGCGGATGGCTGCAGTGGAGTAACGCCTACAATGTTAAGGGAATAAGCACCATCATAAGTGAGCGGGCTTATTTCGTGGATTTTCCTGGACAGTCACCCGTATCCCAGCATTAATTTAGATTTTTAATGCGGAGGTGGTCCAGCAGCTGTCGGAATTGACTACAAAGGAACATACCTCCCACGCTTACTACTAAGGAGGGTATTCAACTCTACGTTTTTCTGGCGCAGACCTTGTGCTGGGGATGATTTTAATCATCGCGAACGTATTGGTAAGGCATAGGATGCAGAGAACAAGTATGGATGCTCAACAGAACGTTGGACCCTGCCCAGACAATTTTCCGTTGTTTTTAGAAACATTTGAATTTGGCCATTTTATTTGCCTCTAGGGGGTTGTCTGGAACTGTGTAAAGTACGAAAAGTTGTTTGAAATGCTAGTTAAATGTGTAGTAGGAATCTCCTTGGCTATGTATTCCATATATCAGTAAAGAATCAGAATCCGTATCAGTATCAAAATCTTTATATATCTATCAGTATGCTTATTTGAAGAATATAGAAGTTAAACAATGAATCAATATATATCTGTGCGTGTATGCACTAGGAATCTATTTAAAGTGCACCTAGATTAATCACTTAGATTAGTCATTTATGTTAATTATTTGTATTAAGTGCACATATATTGATCATATTTATTTGAATCAGTATATATATGTATAAATAAATCAGGTAGCCTATAATCAATCTGTTACCTTGTATCTTATCACATTTTGGAACAACTAATTGCATTTAATATATGATATTTATCATGTAAATTTTTATGTCATGCAATTATCAGAAGTACATTAGTATTTTCTGTAGTATATGTATCCTCATGAGTAGCAGCATAAAACTGTATCATTATATATCACGTGATGATTATTATTTACTGTTATTATCATAGGCATATGTCTTATATCTTATACCTCATACGTGAATCTGTATTTGTGCACACCATGAATTTTTTTTTTTACTTATAAGTATTTTCTGTATCGGATTTTTTACATAATACCAATTGAATATCATTCCTTAACTACTTGCTGGCAATTACGAGTTAACTACATATTCACATTAATTTCTGTATCACACTCCTATGGGTCAAATGCAAATCGAACTTCATGCCTTGAGTTATGTTCAGTGTTTGGTTTGTAGCCGACCGAGCAATTATGTAAGTATTTACAGATATGTGAGGAATGTATGTGACATTCCATATATAAAAAATAAAAACTATGTTGTTAATTAAACCAATGACCCAAGGGGTCATATAGGAACTTGCAGGAGTGTGATAATCATTGTGAATGCAGTTGTTGTATCAGCATCCTGATTTGTAGACACCTGTAGTCATCATATCCATTGTTGTGTGAAATGTCAACAATGCTTTCGCTTGAGAAACCATGTTGACGCTCTACCCACAAACTGTGCTACGTGACTTTTGTCTCATATGTTCATCTGTGTGTATGTTCGTATGCTGAGCTAAGGTTTGCTCTCCTATGGGTTTGTAATTGTATTGTATCTCAGACTTCAACTAGCACTCTCCACTTGAAGAACTATCAAAACTTTCTCTATATCTCTCCACGATGTAAGATAGAAGAATATATCTTATTTTTGTACTCTGTGTTTAAACGACTCAAGCTCTACATCGGAAGGAAGCAATTGATGGAAACTTAAGAAATATCACCACCGCCGATGAAACTGAGTCAAGGATGAAGAGTACGTACCAACCGATGTTTGCTTTGCAGATCAAAAGAACAATCCAGTGCCTCGTTTGTAAATAATAATAAACGAGAGCACTGATATATATAATTAAATATATATATATATATAATATATTATTATATTATATAATATGTTAATATATATTATAATATATATATTATATTATTATATATAATTTAACACTATATATTTACTACATATATTATTTATATATATATAGTATTAAATATTATATATTATATATATATATATATTAAGTAACTGGTTATATATATATATATAATATAATATATATATATTATTATTATATTATATATATATATATATATATTATAATATAATAATATATATATATTTATGTATGTTATGTATGTATGTGGTGTATGTATATTCGTGTATATATATATATATATATAATATATATATATATACTATATAATATATATAATATATATATATATATATATATATATATATATATATATATATATATAAATATATATATATATATGATTTGTCTTACGTCTTTTTCCGTTTCTTTTTTCGTTATTTTCAGAGATGTAGTTAATACGTACACTATCACAACGTATTACCTTGGTGAAGGTGAATATCGCTGCTAAAAGTAATATAAAAAAAGTATATATAAAATAGAAGATATCCTTGTGGTCCAAAATTGACAACGTTCTCGAGTCTTCCAGAGAGCGTAATAACCTCTAAACTATTACTCCATTATTCCTTTTTGCATTAGTTTTTTTTATTTTTTTGTTTATTCTCGTACAAAAGCATAGCCCGTGGGCAAAGGTGTCTGCGTTTAGGAAATATGATTTTACTTCGACCCCAAGCATGACCTCGGGTCACGTTACTCTTTTGAGATTATTTCTCACCAAAGAAAACTCAAAGCTAACAAACTAACTCGTTTCCGTCGAGCGGAATGTCCGAAGAGAAAGGAAACGAGTTTCTTTCATCTCGTCATTTCCGGCGCGATTCTTCTCTGTCCCGACGCCCGAAGAAGGGAGATTCCTGCTCAAGTCGCGTTCGTATGTGTGTGCGTGTGTGTGTGTATGTTTCTGTGTGTCTATGTGTGGAATCTCTTGTATGCTTGGTGTGTGGATAAACGAGCTATTTCGTATACCCGAGCGTGTGCTGGAACAAATGATTTCAGATTCGCTGTGTGGCATACCATGTTCGTCGGGCATATATAAATTCATAATATTTTCGGTATACCATATATATTATATGTGTGTATGTATATTGATATTGGCATTCATAATAATTAAGGTATACATACGTACATACACACAGACGCATAGACACTTATATATGTATATTATTATATATATATATATATATATATATATATATATATATATATATATATATATATATATATATATATATATATATATATATATATATATATATATATATATATATGTGTGTGTGTGTGTGTGTGTGTGTGTGTGTGTGTGCTTATGTGTGTGTGTGTGTGTGTGCGTGTGTGTGTGTGCGTGTGTTCGTACATGGCTGACATCGTATTTTTTTTCACATCGTTTTGTACACTTCAAACAAATCCCTACACTTCACGGTTAGTTCATTTACATTGCTTTCGATAGGAAATTGGTTCGGTAGCATTTGAAAACGTTACTTATTCCTGTTCAAATGTTTTCCCCATATCCAAAAAATGCGTTTACCTGACCGGTGATGTTGTCTTTCCAACTGAAAAATTTAATCAACGACTCGTCGATCCAACTCCAGTCCTGAATGATTTAACTACTTTTTCCCTCACTTCAGCGGAAAGTAGGTAAGAGGATGGAACCGGAAATGTGGCAATTTACATTAATCCTATTAATAATTATCAGGCCTGTTAATGAAATAACTTAATGAAGGCGAAAAACTTTATATTCTTTAATATACACGAGCCGGGTTTTCTATTTCGCAGAGCTGTATTTTGAAAACACTATGTGATAGGGGCTAACGTTTAAATATTTGTAAATTCTTATTTCTTTGCTCACAATACATTATTGGTTATTATTAAAAGTATTGTGATAGTAACGTATATATTATAAGTATACATATGTGTGCTTGTATGTGTAAGTGCATTATATATATATATATATATATATATATATATATATAATATATATATATATATATATATATATATATATATATATATATATATAGATATATATATATATAATATATATATATTATATATATATATATATATATATATATATTATACACACAGTTTCCCCTTCATTATTCCCTTCCATCCCCTCCGATTATTTCCACCCACACATCCCTTTTCCCTTACGTCACTTCCTCCACTTCATCATCCGAACCCTTTCCATTTCTCCCACCCCACTTCTATCACCCTTGCACATTATTCCTTCCATTCCTCACCTCCTTCGTCCTTCCAGTTTCCAGTTCTCACCGTCGCTCTCATCCCATTTATTTCTCGGAACTCCCATACACTTCATTGCTTTATGGCATCGCCTAATTGCTCAGTCTCCAGGTATGGAAATTCGTCTCACCTGGGCGTTGGTGCAAATATTATCACCTGCTGGATATTCGACCTCGGGTGGGTAGGAATTTGTTTCTTTCTAGATTCCCTTCTTTCTTTCTGGTGATAGACATCACCAAATTGAATCTCATTCGGTAGAAAAAAAGCAAATAAGAGAAGCGTGTCGGGCGCTTGGTAACTGATCTTCCGAGGATACGTTTATGATAGATATTATGATTTCTTTCGAGTGCACGAATTTCTTCAATAATAAAGACTGATATATCGAATATTTGTTTTCTTGTTCATTCTTCTGAGAAACTTTACACTAAATTTGTGAATGTAACTTCAATATTCATTATTTAGAGTCCAGTATCACCTACTCTCTTTCTCGCTCGCTCTCTCTCTCTCTCTCTCTCTCTCTCTCTCTCTCTCTCTCTCTCTCTCTCTCTCAGACACACACACACACACACACACACATAACCGGCGTCTACTTAGTGTTGGAAAATCTCCATCGCCGGTTATGCAAAATTGTGTGACACTGGTACTTGCAAAAAAAAATATATGTATAGCAAGGAAAACACAACTTGGTGTTCATAAGATTTCAGTGCATTGCGTTCATGTGGTATTTATATAGCAGGTCCCAAAATATGTACTCAACTATTCAACGCAGAAGCAAAGCGTTCGTTCAGATAGGAGGTCAACTAACAAAAGCTCGTACTTCTATTCACGGCAAAAAAACGTTACCAGTAAGCCCATTACTTTCGGTGATAAACCGCAAAGCAATTAAGAGATTAAGAGTGTTTGTGCGTGTATGTGTATGTGTGTGTATGTGTTTGTGTTTGGGGAGATTTTTTTGAGAGAGGATGCGAGTGATGAAAATAGTAAATAAAAAATGCCGTGCAACTGTGGTTCTACTGGAAGATTATTATGAAAAAAGTTGGCGGAAAAACTCGGTTTGGTGGACGAGCGACTTTTTTTTGGTGCGTTCGCTCGTTATTTTATTTTTTACTTTTTTTCTATCCTATATTTGTAGGGGAAGCATTGTTTAATATTTCTTTTATTCATATCCTTCCCTCCTCCACCTGTAGCCGAGTCCTAGGACCCTGTCCCTACTCTCTCTCTCTCTCTCTCTCTCTCTCTCTCTCTCTCGGAAAACAAGGAACTAATTAATGAAGATTTAAGAATAGCATTTTACTTTCACTTTTTACATTTATATTTTTCGTATTGTTTAATATTCCATTTATTCATATTCTTCCCTCCTCCCTTTTTGCTTAGTCCTGGGGACCTTCCATCCACCTCTCTCTCTCTCTCTCTCTCTCTCTCTCTCTCTCTCTCTCTCTCTCTCTCTCTCGGGGAAAAGGATACCATTAACTTGAACTTTCGTAAATGAACAAGTATTGTTCCATTGTTTATACATCCCTGAGGCAACACATGTCATTGTTTATGCTTATCTTTCCATAAACAAGAGATTTTTCAGTCTGTCGTTGAAGTTCAGTGGTCACGTGTTCAGAAGTCGCCTCACACACCGAATAAAATTTGCAGATGTTTTACGGAAGATTTTCAATAGGCCTAAAAGATTCTAATATATCAGTTCTTAACGTCGGTATTATTTACGGTTTAATATCCAGTTTATTTGCAGCTAATAGCCGTAAAGATTGTCTGCATTACATATATCATGAAATGCAAGTATTGTCCTTAGAAAATGTTCGAAAAATGTTAAGAAATTAGTCTGTGCAGTCGTTCACCAATTATACATTCGATGCAGATGGAATTAATATTAATTTTGTTGGATGAGATCATTGCACGATTGATATGAAAAATCAATCTCGTATTTTCGGTATGCTAGAGGAAACGTTCAATTTGCTTTACTCTTCTGGCTCTCTGTTTATCAGCATCAAAGCATTATTTCCTTCATATTATTCACGATTTCCTCCGCATTATTGTTCAGTTAAAAAATGCAGTTATTGTAAGGACTACTCGGTAGTGTTCATAGAGTTGCATGTGCATATAATTCACTCTGCCTTGTGATAGCCGTGTGGTTTAGAGTGATTCACTGTACGTTCTGAATTCTTGGTTTCGTGTTTGGCGCCCATAAGCCAAAGAATTTCTTATGGTCTAAAAAAAGAGAAGAAGAAGACGAAGAAGACGAAGAAGAAAAAGAATTCCCTTCAGTTAACATAATATGAAAATATATTGATTCCGAGGTAGAATGAATTAAATATTAAAGGACATTTGTAGCTTGGTACGATATATATGAATATATATATATATATATATAT
>NC_087206.1:10218618-10232126 GCF_015104395.2 Macrobrachium nipponense
CCGTTTTTCATTTTCTTTTTGATTGTATAATCTTTTGTTCTGCATTTTCTATCTTACTTTTTAGTTCTATAACTTTCCATGCATTTTTTTTTTCTTTTTTTTTTTCTTTTGCAAGACCTTTTTTTCCACTTTCTGATTTTCTGAACAAGATCCCTTCTGTCTCTTTTGGTATTGCATGAATGATGTTTACTTTTCTTCTTCGGTATATATTTTTTCCACTATTATGCTTCCAATATTTTATATAATATCTCCGTATTTACCCTTATGTCATCACTTACGAAAATGTTATCCCAATCTTTGTTTAAATTCTTCATTTAATTTCTGACCATTTTTATATTTTTTACTGTAGAAAGTTGTATTTTCCATATCCTTCCCCACTTTTTTCATTTTCTTGCTTATCTCTATTTTCACTTGCTTTGGAATGAACTGTTAATTTCTATGACATTATGGTCTGAAATACCTCGCATAAACTATTATTTCTTTTAAACATAATTCATCTCGTTCACAAATACTAGGTCAAAGTATTTTTCTTTTCCTTTCTTGTGGCAGGTGATTTATTTGTTGAATGTTGTATTCTAGTAGCATATCTAATAGCTTTTCAAATTGCCTCTTATCTTCTGCACTACTATTACTCTCTTTTTTATATGTATAGTACAACCACAATCTCCTATTCGTTCTTCCATTCATACGAAAGGAAAGTTGAAGTCAGCAGATAGGAGAATAGTCCAGTCCTTGTGATTTCTACATATATCATCCAATTTTTCAATTATTAAGTCAAACTCTTTAGTATTAGGAGGTCTATATATTACTATGTTCATCAATTTTTCAGATTCAAATTCTACCGCGTATTAGTTCACATTCTGAGTTACTATATTTCTCATATATTTTTCCTTGTTTTTTGTCTTTCCCATATATTGCGGTTCCCCCTTGATTCCTATTTTTTCTATCTGATCTATAAGTTTGGAACCCTTTTATTTGATCATCATTCCCAGTCTCTTGGGAATACCAGGTTTCACTTATATTCATTATATTTATTTTCTTTTCATTTTGGGTTAGTTCTTCTAAGTACTCTATTTTTCTTTTGAGTTACTCGTAACTAAACCCTCGCGCATTCATCACTATGATGGTTTGCGTGTTTTCTCCTTCATTTAATACTGGTAGTAATAAGGATTTTCCCATGTCTCTTTCCTGTTCTGGTATGTTGTTCTTCTTTTTTCATTTCCAGAAATTCTGAATTAAAAATCCAACTTTTCCATAATATTTGATCTTCCTTCATCATAATTATTAATTTTGTGTCTGAATCTGCAATTTCTCCGTTTCTGCAATATCCTCTTGCATAATAAATACAGTTATTATCTCTTGAGTAGAATTTCGGAGCTGATGCTTTGAAATTTTTTGCTGACACCTCTGCTATATCATTGGTGGTTTGCTTTTCTCTTTTTACCTGATATTCTTGATTTCTCTCTTATTTGTTTCTTTCTTATTTTGGATTTTAATTACTTGGTTGGTTATTTATTTGATTATGATTCATGGCTACAGGGTGCATATATTTGCATTTTTGTCGAACTTACATCCTTTTCCTTCTTTAGGTTTACATATTTTTGGATGCAGATCTCTGCAATCATCCCCATATCCATCTAAGTATGCACATTTACCATATATTTCATAGTTTTGACATATATTATGGATGTTTATGTAGTAACATCTTTCTCCAAATCTGCAATTCCATCTTTTCAAAAGGTTGCAGATTTTGTCTTTCTTGTCTATTTTTTTCTTTTCCTCTTTCCCGTCATTGTATAGATCTGGGTAGAGCTCTTCGGGATTGCTTTCTGTTGTCATATCGTAATTTATTTCTTCGTAGGTATGCTGCTTTATTGCCTCATATGTAGTATCAATGAGTATCTCTGCATCCATACTTTTATCTTGTTCTTTGTTTTCCTTATTTTTCTGTCATTTATTTTTCATTTTTGTTTACTTCTCTTCCGTTTTCCTCTTCTTCTTTTTCTTCTTCTTCCTCTTCCTCTTCTTCTTCATCCTCAACTATTGTACATTCAATCTTGATTTAATAACATTGTCTATCCATGATAGACATGTTGAACAAAAAAATTCTTGTATCTTTTTCTCAAATCTTGTATTACCTCAGCACACTGTGGATGGGTCGGAATGTTGCATGCAGCACATTTTCTGATTTAGGTTTGTGGATTGACTATGCTATAACAAACTTACACAGTTTGCATGCTTTTGGCATTCTTTTTCCTAATGCATCAATTAGGATATTCACAGATTCACCTTATTCATTTTCTTTGTCGGAATATGTTGGTTTATGTATATTTTCTTTATGAGTCTCTTGACCACTTGGATTTATTTTAGGAACTTCTTCAATTATTTCAAGATGTTTTCATTAGAATTTGTTCCAGTTTGAAGGATTATATCCTTCTAATATATCTATGAATGCTTTTGTATCTTTTTGGTTAGGACTGTTGCTGATTTCATAGATGAGAAATGCCAGTTCCCTTCCTTCCGCTACCTCATCATATTGCGAATTTGCTAAACACGCCAATGAGTATGGAAGTGCATAACCAACCGACTTAGCGAAAGATTATCGCAAGTCTAACATAACCTCATAGGGCGCCTTATTATACAAGGCAACAGCCCTTTCATATATATATATATATATATTATATATATATATATATATATATATATAGTATATATATATGTACGTATGTATATATAATTTTATTGATTTGATTCATTTTAGTGCGCTATACCAAACCCCTTAACAAATTATGTGTGCTGTGTTCGTTGTACATATAAAAAAGGAATCTTGTTATTTTAATATTTCACATATCTCTCTCAATCATCATATTGTTACGATCATTTGCATATGAGACTAAGCCCTCAATTCTGCTTTCCATTTTTGAATCGATTTTTACCCGTGTAGTAGTTTTTAGGGCAACGGAATTGGGCATTGAAATTCAATCAAAACATCTGCATATGCAAAAGCAAGATAGCGCGCGTCCAATTATGGGCATTCTTCCTTCATGTTTTATGCATGCAAATAAATATTGTACTGTCTCCGGGGAGTAATAACCCGGAAAGGTCTGGATAAATATGAATAAAAGATGACGGTCAAGTTACGCAATTTCATCTGCCGCGTATACTCCATTATATATGTAAACAACAAAGCAATGAGTGAGGGGCCTCCGAGCCCATAAAGGCTGTTATTATCACGGTGATGCGGTACTGCAGGCCTATAAAGATGTAAATTGAGCCATCACGGATTACGGGGACATTTTTTTTTTTTTTTTTTTTTGTGGTCATGGTAAAAGGTCAAGAGGATTGGGTATTTTTCGACTATCTGACTAGATTTGGAAAGTTCCTGACACCTAGGACGTGACGTACCGTCTCGGAATTGATGCCAAGTGGTACAATAGGTCTGACCTTGGATGAACGAGGGTAAGAATAAGCTTGAAGCTTGATAGATGTAGACTGCTGATGTTATACATAGGTTTTATAACAACATATATATATATATATATATATATATATATATATATATATATATATATGTATATATATATATATATATATATATATATATATATATACTATATATATATATATTATATATATATATATATATATATATATATATTATATATATATATATATATATATATATACTATACATACATATATATATATATATATATATATATATATATATATATATATATATATATATATATATATATATATACATCATATATATATATATATATATATATATATATATATTATATATATATATATATATTTATATATATAAATTTATATATATGTTGGGTGTGTGCTTGTGTTTGGATAATACGTATATCTTCCATAAGAGATATACTCCAGGAAAAGTCTAAGAGTCATGATAGCTAATTTTTACTCCTTTAATTAATACGCTAAACCTACGTCATTTAATTATTATTTTTGTCAACCTCTTGCCTTTTTTTTTACGTTAAAGTGAACGTGGACAGATGAGAAGAAGTAGATTCTAGTAGCCTCCACGACTATTGTCCACAAAGAAGAATTTCACCAGACGGAAAATTCATTTTTACGTCATAATCCTTAAAAAAAAAAAAAAAAAAATCTCGTAATCTCAAAAAAAGATGCATTGCCGCCGTGAAGAACTGCACTTAATGCTCCAAACCCCCCCCCCCTCATCCCCCCAACAAAAAAGCCGTAAATCTCCGGATAAACGCCGAACAACAGCCGTTTCCAGATTCAGGATCCCGACGACAAGAACATCCGTCTTGGTAGGGAGCTAACATAATGCAGTAAACAGAATGAATGCTGTTTCCCTGAGCCTTCCCTTTCCCTGTCACTGCGTGAATGATAGCGCTTTCGTAACTTCTGTTTTCCCCCACCCCCCTTGACGCTGTTCCCCCTCCCCCTCTACATTGCTTCCCCACCACTCAGCCTTCTCTCCACTACCCATTGAAACGATAGCTATTTCCCCTAAATAGAAGATTCTTGAACCCCTCAGATATCGTTCTATTTTCTCGATAGTAAACAGAAATGCGTCGTGTCTGATTCCAGTACAAGAGTTCTCGTGTTCCAGAGCATAATGTTTAATAATTGATATAATCTTCCTCCTAGCGTCACAGTTGCTTGGTGAATCTATAGTTCAAATTAAGCCAATTATATTCTTTTAACCGTTTACCATAATTGTAAGCAGCCATCAGGTCAGGATTCATGCTGCCATAAGGCCACATTCATGTAAAGGCAATAAGGAATTGTCTTAAACAGATTATTCACTTAGTTCTCTCTATATAGACATATCCATGTGTTTAAGTTTCATATTTTTGTTGCTTCTGCAATAAATCCCTTGCAGGAAGTTATACGTTTACTAAAATCAATATTATAAAGTTGTTTGTTTAGACATATAGACATATCCATGTTTTTTATATTTCACGTATTCCTTGCAGAAAGTATTACGTTTACTAAAATCAATATTATAAAGTGATTATTTCGGAGAATTCAATGGCAGTCTTTAAATTAAACCATGGCTTTAACTTTTCTCATTGCTTCATGATGTTTCATTAATTATACCATAAATTTACGATACTTAAATCAGGTTTATTATCAATGTATCCAGCGCAGCCATGACTTACATCAGATAGATTAGGCGATAACTTTTCGACAATAACTTTCGCATTCTTCGGATCTTGTTTATTCTCTTGTAATAGAATCTAATCTTCGTGATAACTTTATCTCATGTACCCTGGAATGTTAAGTGTTGAGCTGTGGATGATTCCGTAGTTAACACTTATTCAATTATTGCATAATTTTTTCATTAATTTAATATTGCACACTTGAAGTTTTTTAACTCTCTCTCTCTCTCTCTCTCTCTCTCTCTCTCTCTCTCTCTCTCTCTCTCTCTATATATATATATATATATATATATTATATATAAATATATATTATATATATATATATATATATATATATATATATATATATATATATATATATATATGTGTGTGTGTGTGTGTGTGTGTGTGTATGTGTGTAAATATACATGTATGTATGTATGTATGTATTTGTATAATATATATATACATATATATATATAATATATATATATATATATATATCACTATATATATATATCATATATATATATATATATATATATATATATATATATATATATATATATATATATATATATATATATATATATATATATATATATATATATATATATATATATTATATATATATATATATATATATATATATATTATATATATATATATATATATATATATATATATCATATATTTATGTGTGTGTGTGTGTGTGTGTGTGTGTATCTACATGCGTGTAATGCCCTGTGACACAAAACAATCAATTAGAGATTTTATTTTGTTTTGAAAATATATCAGCCAAATGACTATATGACATTTAGCGTCATATTAAACTGTCATCGAAATAGTAAAAGCAAACCATTAAGTTGGTTAATTTTTTTGATATAGCAATTTTCGCACAATGTCGAAATTCAACTAATCATGCATACGCTACAAATATAATCCACTTGGATTTTTTAAAATGCAGCGCATTACATTTCATTAAACGTGATTTTAATACTCTTGCCGGGAAACTGTATATATATTTATTAGAATAAAACAAAACTTAATACGATAGGATATTAACCAGATATTTATGAAAATAATGTCTTTTATTGGTATTTAAAATAAGTATCCTGCAAATGTTCTTTGGAAGTTTGAATTTAGAGTCGATAACCCCATTGGTGGACTAGTTCTATATGAATAGGTTTCATTTTCTGAATAATTGTGATTGTAAATGACGTTTAATATTATTTCATCACAAAAATAACGAATGCTAACGAAAATAGAGATGAAGAATGCCAGAAACAAAATTTATCGTAAATTATTGCAACTTTGTCAAACAAAATTAATATGGAAAATTCATTAACGAAAACAGGCTCTAAATAACCAAATAACTTCCTTTGTTGTCAGTGTTCTTTTATTAGGCCATAAGTGCTTTTGTAGGTAAAACTATATTCAATAAATGCGGGAAATGAGAATGAATACATATAATTACATATGTGAAATCAAGCATCATTTTATTTCGACATCCCTAACTATACCGGCTGTGGTATATTTACTTGATGAAGTAATTTATCTTAATAAAACAGACGATAAATGGCACAAGATGCATCCTTGCACAAGAAGAAAGATCAGTGTTAACATCTCCGTCAAAAGTTACGCCTATCCCGAGGAACATAATTCTGGAACTGCTAGATATAAAGCTTCATTGCAGCCAGGGGGTATTACGAACAGAACTTAATGCGTTCTATAAATTATGAGGAGAGCTGAGAAAGATATCCTTTGCAAGACTCTGTATCAAATACGATAGTTCAGAGCGTCATCCGTTTCAAGGCATAATTATCGCTCGCAAGCAGCAAGCAAATGGATTTGTGTCTGGATTTGTGTCGTCTGCTTGTCGCAATGTGACTTACAGCGATATAAAAAAAAACTCCCCTTCCCCCTGTTCTACTCCCCAACCCCTAACCAACTACCAACCACACACACACAGACCCTCAGGTCACAGATTTCCTTCTAATGTCATCATATCATATTTGCATTAAGTATATTTTAATTTCTCAATCATCGTTCTCATTTCCTAGGATTAATGGTTTGTGGTAATTATTATTTAGATAAATTACCGAGTTTTATTCTAATTTTTTTTTATTTTTAAATATTAAGTGCATTTACAGTAACAAGATGAAGAGGTCACCTAATCTATACATATATGTAAGTGTTTACATATATGAGAGGAATGTATGTGACATTCCATATATAAAAAATAAAAACTATGTTGTCAATTAAACCAATGACCCAAGGGGTCATATAGGAACTTGCAGGAGTGTGATAAACATTGTGAATGCAGTGTTGACAAAGCTTGACGTTGTTGTATCAGCGTCCTGATTTGTAGACACCTGTAGTCGTCATATTCATTGTTGTGTGAAACGTCAATAATGCTTTCGCTTGAGAAAACATGTTGACGCTCTACCCACAAACTGTGCTACGTGACTTTTGTCTCATATGTTCATCTGTGTGCATGTTCGTATGCTGAGCTAAGGTATGCTCTCCTATGGGTTTGTAATTGCATTGTATCTCAGACTTCAACTAGCACTCTTCACTTGAAGAAATATCAAAACCTTCTCTATATCTCTCCACGATGTAAGATAGAAGCATATATCTTATTTTTGTACTCTGTGTTTCAACGACTCAACCTCTACCTCAGAAGGAAGCAATTGAATGAAGCTTAACACTTTAACGACCAGAGATCCCATTTGGGATCTTTAAAACAGCTACTTTCGGGTAGTCGTGGTGAACAAGTTTGAGCTTGTATGAAATTGACGCTTTGGCAACTCATAGCTACACTCCTCTGCTCTTCGAATCAACAACAGAAGCCACCCGGCCCTCAAACCACAAAGGCTCGAACCAGGGGGAGGGCCTTCGACAGACACCTCAGTCGTGTGTGCAAGTTGGAAAACCGTCAAGACGTGTCGCAGTAACCTACAAGTTCCCCCCCCCCCCCCCCCTGAACTTCGTGATCATGGTAATTACACAGTGACTGTGGGATAGTGAAGCCTAGTGATATGCTTACCTTTTGATGTTGGTTTGAAGGGCTGTAGTGTTACTGACATGTCGTAGTGACTAAAAACAAAAGTATAGATCCCATGCGGGATACTTCGGTCGTTCTTTAGGCGGACCAACACTCATCCCATGAGGGATGTATCGGACCGTAACGGTTACAAGGCCAGTAGAATACGACGTCAAATAATTTTTTTTAGTGCTTGTTTTAGACATTTGTGAATAATTTTAACAATATTTCTAGATATAACAGTGATGCTTTATAGATGTTAGGCTCATGTGCATATAAATGATTACCTTACAAGGGATTGAATGATAGGTTTTTGTTAGGGAAAGTTACGTTTTTTTTCATTACATGATTTTTAAAAATAGTTTTTTTTTTTTATTTTTGCAGTTACAAAGCAGTATGTTTTCTGGGCAACGCAATGCTGCATTGGAGACTCAGGAACGTGTAACATGGGTAGCCCCTGACGATGCTGAATCAAGTGATATCGACGTGAGCCCTTTGGACATTGACAGTGATGATGACGACCCTACCTACGTTCCTGACGAAGGCCTTACTCAGCACGGTGCCTTTGACCTTCCTAACTCTAGAGGTTAGTATGAGACATCCTTAGAGAGAGAGAGAGAGAGAGAGAGAGAGAGAGAAATGTGTTGTAAACATTGTATTTAAATGTCTCGTTGTTATACATGGTATTTAAATTTGTTGGCCCCTTTAAATGGTTTGTAGCAATGGGTATTTTAAAAAACTTATTTGGTTTACTTGCATACTCACTGACATACACGTGCACACACATGCACACGCACATGCATACTCACTTGACATACACATGCACACACACATGCATGCACACACAAGCACACATGCAAGCACACACGATTCATTTACTGTTTCACTAATGTTACTTTATTCTTGTTTCAGATCGCAAGGTCAATGTTGTCCCTCAAGCGATGCCTATGGAAGAGGAACCTGAGCCTAACCCTAAGAGGTCTCGTGCTGATGAATGGAAGAAGGAAAACATTGATATCCATGCCCTGCCCGACTACATTCATCAGAAGCCTGGTGCCAGGAATTCTCTTGGCACCAGAGATTTTGCTTTGCCAAGAAGTGGCCAACAGGCAGTTTTGCAAAATATTGAGACACGCTAGAATGCCACTGCCCTACACATGCCAAAGCGTGTCACTATGAGGCAGACCTGCAAGTTCTGTTCTGGTGCAGGCCACATCCACAGTTCCCGCTGGATGTGTGAGGATTGCAATGTTGCCCTTTGCCTTACTGAAGAAAGGAATTGTTTTGCTTTGTTCCATAAAATTTCTAAGTAAGGTTGTTTGTTTGTTATAGAGTTGTTTATAGTGTTTTGTGTATTTTTTTACTATTTTTGTATTAGAGTTTTTGATTAGAGTTTTTTATAGAGTTTTCTGTATTTTTATACTATTTTTGTATCTAATGTATATTTATTTTTTATATTAATTAAATTGTAAAGCCATATAAGTGTTTCTATTATACATTGTGGAACAAAAAAAATGAATAAATAATAATAATCACATGATTTATGGGCAAATTAACAGTATTTATAAACTTGAAAAAGTTGCCCGCACGGCCCAATAGATCCCATACGGGATGAACGTGGTCCGCCTAAGAGCGCCCGAGGCACCCATACGGGATACTTCATTGCATGCAATTATTTCGCTTACTTTGGAAATTTTGTAAAAGTACACAAGAGTAAAAAGGTATTGTATTTACTAATACTACAACATACTAAGAGGATTTTTTAATGTTTCCCATAAAACCTAGGGTGGACTTTAAAGGGCTAAGCAATATCACCACCGCCGATGAAACTGAGTCAAGGATGAAGAGTACGTACCAACCGATGTCTGCTTTGCAGATCAAAAGAACAACCCAGTGCCTCGTTTGTAAATATAATACGAGAGCACTAAAATATGGTGGCAGACAATAGAAGAAGATAAAACCCCATTTCTACCGAAGACTTGCAAATCTTAGAAACATATGAATGGAGGCGAAGCAAGAGAATCTAAAAGCAACTTCGTGTCTCAGCCAATGCTGATGACTACAACATGAGTATCTTTCTAATCGTACCGAGGTGACATCATCCACGATTCTCGTAAGGAAAAAAATGAAGCATACATTATCTTATCAAGAGGCTTAAACATCGTATTTTGGGCGTCTTCAACAGTGTGGATCTTCAAGAAACTTCAAACAGGACGTGTCTTCCGCAGAGGATCATCAATGGCCCAACGAAATAGCAAACAGTCATTCTACTAACAAAACAACGCACGACTAAACGCACTGGGTCGGACGGAATCGCAGACGGAAGAAGCATGGGCCATTACATCATGAAAACACTGCAGACTTTCCATTAAATATCAAGCTAAGTACAACTTTTTTATTCATTTGGTGTGTAACTTAGAGTGTTCCTCTTACGTAGGTCGAATTTGTTGTTCTTGTGGGTGAGTTACAAGGCATTCTTAATCTTACTATCTTATAGGAAACTATCTAGATCATTGGGACTTCGCTCCTGCGGGCTTTTTATCTTTGAGTTTCTGTCAATTTTTTTTTTTCAGAAGTTTTCCTGAAATATTTTAATCATATTTTCTGTGTTAATCTTAACATTTTGGGGGACACCATTAATTCTGTATGTAACAAATTATATTAAATATTGAATATGCGGTTACGCAGTGGACGTTTGTATTTATACAGATATATTGATAGGGTCGCTAGGAACCGTAGTGATAAGAAAAAACACAAAAACAAGTGGAACACCTGCACATCCAATAATCTAGAGGTAACATTATTTGGGGTCAGGACAATTATTGCTCCTTTGCAAGGTCTTGGAGGCGGTTTTAGCCTTGAGTTCTTTGAGTTATATGCTTAAATTTAATCTCTATGACTCAACTTAACTTTAAACAGTACAATTGGATTGCAAGGAATAACATGTCTGTAAAAGATTTCATTAGGCTAACATACTTAACATTCATAACAGTTATGTTACCAGAAGCCGTGGAACGGTGTTTTGTTGAGGAGCTATTGTCCAGCAGCATGGAAATAGATTTATATAAACAAATTAAGAAACATATGTCTAAATGTGCTGACCTGGATCCATCACTATTTCAAATTTTAGCAAAGGATGAAAGTAAACCACAGCAAGTACATATAGTTAATAGTAACGCAGTAGGGATAACTTGTTTTAATAGTAAATGCGCGGGTCATATGATTTCAAGTTGCCGCACGCATTATATTCTGATTCAAAATGGCTCAAGTCATTCTTACCTTCGATGTTTCTTACGTCTTCAGTGCCAAAGTAATGCTAAATGGTAAAAAAAAGAATCAACAATATCATGAAAAAGAAATAAGTAAACAGTAGCTCTGCTCAGAAGCAGAAACAAGCAAATAGGGCTTCAGGGAACTCGGTTCCTGGGCTGTCTAGCCAAAATTGTCAGAGTCAGTCAAATTTCCCATGTGTTGAAAGCAAAGCAAATTGCACGTAAGCGACTCCAGTTGGGGGGGAGAGTGATGTTGGGTCATTCATATCAACACCTTTTTTTAATTGAAAAATACATTTAATAATCAGAATTTTCCTATGAATCACACGACCGTGTCAAATAAATCAGAGCAGGTTCCCGTAGATTTTCATACAATAAGCTATTATAGGTAATGGTGGATTACGCCCTACTTTGCATGCTGCAAATTTAGAATATCAGCCATTTAGCTTGTTTTTTTATTCTGGTAGTCCATGTAATATCACAGACTTACAGCCTCACCGTTTGTTGTTTTCAAACTTCCCTATTGAGAAGTCTGGAGTACGGCTTTCGGGAATTTGCAATAATGAATTAAGCGTAGTAGATGTAACTCAGATTCAGTAAAAGGTGGGTAAGCGCACGCTTACAGATACCTGTATAGTTGTAAAAAACATTGATATGTATCGCGTTGTAATTGTAGGATACCCAGCTATGAGCATACAAAACATTATCTTAGCTCCTGCCAAACAAGGCGTGTTTATCAAAGGAAAATTCTAAAAATCTTCTAACACGTTAAAATCCATTTTGGATAAAAAAGAGACCTTTAATCAAACAATAACTTATATAGAGGAACCAATTACTTGTCTCATAAATCTAGATATTGTTCAAGATGCCCAACAGAATTCTCGCACACCCGCAATCGCAGTTTGCACGCAAACTCTTAAGACGAATGCACCCTCGAATATCTTAGTGCGTGTAAAAAAGACTTTGACGGGATCTGAAATCTTAATCCTCCCTGACACTCTGAAAATTCACGGATTTTCCGTGAAACAAGCACTATACACTGTTGACTCACAGCAACAAGTTAATATTAAAGTTTGTAACCATTTGAATACCAATCTAGTAATCCACAAAAATCTACATATCGTGGATATGGAAGTTTATAAATATTGCATTCTTACAGTTGCTGAAATTAATCACGCTCAACCTGTCATCGACGAATCCCTCTTACAATCTATCAAAAGTAAAATCAATAAAGTCATTCAAGTATGGGAGATTCAGCAAAAATTTTTTTCGTCTTTTATCTGGATATCATGATGTTTTCTCCACTACCTAGGGATCTCTGGGGAAAAACGGATGTCATTTAACACCAAATACGGTTAAAGGACAAACATAAAGCTATATACGTACCTTCGTATAGACTCCCAGTGAAATTTCAAAATGAGATAAATGACAAAGCCGAAAAAATGTTAGAAGAAGGAGTCATTAGGAAATCAAATAGCCCATATAATTTTTCCCTTAATCGTCATGCCTAAAAAAAAAAAAGATCGAACTTGGTGTATCTGCGTAGATTTCCGTCGCTTAAACGAGGAAAAGATCCACAATCGTTTTCCAGTGCCATGTACCGACAATATCTTATCTTTGTTAGGTCAAAATAAATTTTTCACCAGCTTGGGCTTACTTAAAGGCTTTCACCTGATACCATTAGCTAAGTGAGTGTACCTCATACACCGCCTTCAGCACAGCCCGGGGACATTATGAATTTTTACGTATGCCTTTCAGTTTACGTTGCACCCCAATTACATTCACCAGAATGATTAATATAGTGTTTGGAGACTTGTTAGGGGATACCCTTCATGCCTATATGGTTGGTCTTGTAATCTTTTCTAATGCCTTAGAGGTACATTTGCATAAACTAGAGCTAGTGCTACAGAGACTAAGACAATACAATCTCAGAGTAAAAATATCTAAATGTGAGTTTTTAAAAGCCGAACTGGTCTATTTAGGTTTTACGTGTCTAGTCAAGGCCGTAAGGTGGTCCATGATAAGGTGTCGGCTATCTGTAACTAT
>NC_087206.1:10237626-10245126 GCF_015104395.2 Macrobrachium nipponense
TACATTTAGATAATTAGATATTACTTCAAATGAGCTTAGAGTCTGAGTGAAAACTGAAGCGATTTGAATCTGGTTGAAATAAATGCTGATGACGTCTTCACGAGTGTAAAATGTAAAAAATAAAATAAAAAATGCCTAAGCAGCCCAAGAGGAAAAATCCTAAATAAGGAGACGAAGTCATTCCAAAACAGGACCGAGTCACAACTGCCACGATGGGGGAATCTCTAATGGTCCTTGGCGAATCTGCCTGAACAACATATTCAATCGGTTTAACATCAGAAACGCCATTCTTGTCCCATTTTCCGAGAACTCCCGCTAGATGGCTCTGGTGCAACTCTGATGACCTTTTTTTAAAGCAACTGAATTTGCATAATATCCAGCTAAGTGATATTCACGCCTTTATTCGAAAGATGCTCCTGTGTGAGTTTCTGTCAGTATCTTTTTTTCTCGGAATTTTGCTGACTGAAATGAACCAGGGGGAAAATAAAATGTGAAATTTTCGAAAATATTTGTCTATGTTTCTCTAAGCGCACGAAAGACGCACTGTATATATATACTATATATATATATATATATATATATATAATATATATATATATATATGTGTGTGTGTGTGTGTGTGTGTGTGTGTATGTATGTATGTATGTATGTATGTATGTATGTGTATATGCATGCCCAGACACGCAAGCAAAAGCACGCGCACACAGATTAACGACACTTTGGGAAACATGCATCATACACTAAAATGGAATTCAAAGACACCAGGGAAACTTAATGCAAGAATTTGATGAATGAATAAACACGAAATTATATAAACAAACACAGAAAAGGAAGAGATTACAACAAAATTAAACCTTTACGTCATATGTTATGCTTGTGTCTATTTGGAAATTGTTTGGTATCAAATAAAATAGGTAAACTAGTTTCCTAGAAAATAATGATGAACAAATATGGAAAACTCTGCGACTACTTCTGTTTCGCCGCCGTTTAAACTGGAAATCTGTTTGATCATGACGCAATAAAAAATAGAAATGCGACTGTAGACTCTTCGCAAAAAGAAGTTTCTGCAACTTGGCATACGTCACTAATCAAAATATACAAAATGAAGCCACTTCTACGAAGGCAACAAAAGGAATTTGTTTAGAACGGGACACAGTGACAAACAATGGCCGCACAAAAACAAACTTAAGCCAGAGTGACAGGATAAACAAACGGACGCCCCTGAAGCTCTCTTTACCTCTCTTCCAAGATTCCGCGCGCCATAAAGATCGGCGAATGCATTCCAGCACCTTTTTACTCCCCGTTATCTCAGCTCAGGATAGGAGCCTTCAATTCTTTATGGAACGTTGGCCAATAGTGATAAAATACTCGATGTCTCGTCTCATTAAAAGAGCTCGCCATCTTGCGTGGTCGCCACGATTAAAGATAATCGTAAACGTTCGGACAAAATATGGATTTTAAAATTATTTTTACCTTGAGGGAATCAAGAAATGTTAAGAAATATTAAAGCAAAAAATCAATTACATGGAAGATACGACAGGTAAAGTCACATTCCCGTAAAAACGGGAGAACGGGAAATGATTATGTGGTAATGAAAATGGTAAAACGATTGAAAAAGAAAATTGTGGATAATTAATGATACATTGCAGATCTAACTAGAATTTCTTGGTAAAAAAAAAATTACATTCCAAAAAACACAACACCTATTCATTTTATGCTTTTACCGAAGAGAATTAAGTTTTGCTTGTGTGCTTGCATGTTGGTTTATCTTTATTGTATCTGTATTTAGTAACTCTTATGTCTTTTTTAATTGGAATAAAATTTAACTGGTGTACTAAATAAAGGCCCACACATGTATGTATGTATCAAGGTTTATGTTGTAAGTATCCCTGTTTATTCATAATTCGATAAAATGGGGGAAATGTTGAGAATAATATATGTGAAAAGTGTTTGTGGCATGAAATTTACTGTGGCCACAGTTGACCAAAAAAAAAAAAAAAAAAAAAAAAAAAAAAAACATTGACGCTTACATGGAAGGCCCAATAATCAAACCACACGAGATTTTCATTCCGTTCAGATGAGCCTTCGTTAGTTCGTTGGCGCTTCAGCAACTCGTGTTTATGACGCAGCCTTGCCATGAAACCCAACGGGGTGATGAACTCGCCAAATGCGGCATGAAACGCTTATCGTGATTGATCTTCCGCGCCCGTAAAGGTTCCCAAGCTCTCAACCGAGGTCAAGATTGTCAAGGTTGAAAAGAGTGGAAGTGGGTCTGGAATGATGGCGGGGATATTAAGTTTTTTTCTGCTTTATATATATATATATATATATATATATATATATATATATACTATAGTATATATATATATATATATATATGACTGGTAAAAGTGTTTCTGTAACAACAGAATTCCATCTAATAAAAGGAGCCCATAAAAACACACCATGTAGAGAGAAAAGTACTATATTTCAGAGACTGCTGTCTCTCTCTTCAGGTATATGAATGAGAAAAGTTTACAGAAAAGGTGGTATTTATACCAAGAGATTCGTCCACAAGTAAGCCCAATTTAGGTCACCCCGCTGATAATCTTCCTTTAATCTTCTTAAGCGTTGGTTGAATGAAACACTGCGTCGACGATGTCGGATGTCCAATTCCCTTTTGAGATGTTCATTACCTGCTTCTCTTTTATTAAGGCCGATTCCATCATTTGACTCTGTACGGCAGTTGCTGCTATAAATTACACGTGACATATTCCAGTTTATTCTATGGTTATGTTCATTTATATGATTGAAAATAGCCGAGTTCTGTTGTCCATACCTAACTGACCGTTTGTGTTGTATTAATCTCTGGGGAAGTGATTTACCTCCGTAAATCCGATGTAAGATTGGTCACAGTCCTGGCATGGGATCTCATATAGCCCCAGAGTCTTTGGCGATGTCTTTTGTTGGACGTAATCAGGGATTTGGCTAAGGTATTTGGTAGGTAAATGCAAAAGGGTTGGATTTCCCAAGGGTGTGAGTTACTCTCTTAATCGTCTCCAGGTGGGGAATTTTTATTTTATTGTTGGGTGTGTCTCTCGGTCTTGTCTTTAGGGGGTCGGTAGAAAATTACGTGTTTTCTTTTTGAATTGCTTTCTCAATTATATGGTCAGGATACTTTAAAGATGAAAGTTGCTTGCGAATTAGTTCAAATTCTTTTTTTCCAGGAAATCTGGGGAACAAATTCGTAAGGCTCTTAAGAATAGGTTGCTAGATAGACCTATCTTGATGGTATTGTCATGATAGCTAAAATAGTGAATATATGAAAGTGAGAACGTTGGTTTTCTGTATATGGTAAATTTGTATTCTGTCGTGTCTCTGATTATTAAAACATCAAGAAAAGGAATTTTGTTGTCTGTTTCCCATTCAACTTTAAATTTGATGCTGGGCACTAATGCGTTTAATTTTGAGAGGAATTCATTAAAATTACCCCACTTATTATCCCAAAATGTTAGTATGTCATCCACGTATCTCATCCACAGCATGTTTTTGGGTTTTATGCATTTATTACTGTAGTTTCAAAGTATTCCATGTACAGATTGGCTAAAATAGGACTTAAAGGACTACCCATACTACACCCGAATTTTTGCCTTGTAGAATGATTCCCCGAATGAAAATACGTTATTAGATGCACATAATTCAACTAACTTTATTATTTTGTCAAGTGCCAAAGGGAAATGATCTGAATAGGGGGATAATTTTTCCCTTAAAAAAATTAAAAAACTGAAGAACGTCCTGTACTGGTACTTTTGTGAATAGGGAGTCTACGTCAAGGCTTAAAAGTTTTATGTTGTGAAGTGGTATATGTGCTTCTCTGAATTTATGACAAAAGTCTTCCGAATGTTTGATGTGACTGGGAGAAAAAGTGCTAAAAAAAGGAGAAAGGAGGCCAGCTAACCATTTAGAAATTTTGTAATTGAAAGCTCCGGCGCATGAAACGATGGTGGGCTGAATGGAAGATTGTCTTTGTGAGTTTTGGGAAGACCATAAAAGTAGGGTAATTTAGGATTAATTACTTTAAATTTCTCTAATAGTTCAATACTCTTTTTGTCTTGGCCAATTAATCTTACTTTCCGAAAAAAATTCTGTGGGAACGTTCTGGAGGGGATTTTTCGTCAGTTTTTCGTAAGTATTTGTGTCGCTAAGGAGCTGGTTGATTTTGTCGCAGGTAGAAGTCTTTGTCCATTATTACAATTTTGCCGTCTTTGTCGGATCTTACTTATTATAACATCTAACTTTTTTAGCGAGTGGATGGCTATCATGAATCTGCGGGGAACAGGATATTTCTTATGAAGGTCAGTTAAAGCATTTAGTAACACTCCTTTTAAACATATCTCTTCACGGCTGTAGTTTTTGTCAGATATGAATTTATCAAAAGCCACTATGAAGTTAGGTTGTTTTTGCGGTCTGGCATTAGGGCAAAGGATAAGCCTAATTTAAAACTAAATGTTGATTTACAGTAAGGGGGGTGTTGGATAAGTTTAAAACTTTGTCTTGTTGTTCAAGATTATTCCATGGCGCTATTATCTATTAGGTTATTTAACTTGCGTAAAAGTCTGTTGGAATGAGTCACGCTATTATAGGCAGCAATGTCGGAACAGAATGAAATCAGATACCTGTATACGTGGTCCGTAGTGAGGAGGCGAAGAAATTAGATTGAGTTCCATATATCATCTCTGCGTAGCACAGAAGATGTCGTTTCTCGTATTGGTGATTCTTTCTTCCAGGAAAATCTTTGTGTGAGATTGTCATTGTCATTGTCAGCCCATTATGGAATTCAACCGCCTTTCCACGATTCTTCACTCACTTCCAGAAGTCAAGCCAGTTTTCCGCAAGTTTGAAAAAGAACTGAACAGACTACACCGGCTGAAAAACCAAAAACACTTTTTGGAAGAATGCCTCAAAGAACAAGTACTTCCAAAAATGTACGGACTTCGGGAGATGGACTCTGCAATCAAACCCCTTCCCTCTATCACACAAGATTTTCCTGGAAGAAAGAATCACCAATACGAGAAACGACATCATCGTGCTACGCAGAGTGATATATGGAACTCAATCTAATCTTCGCCTCCTCACTACGGACCGTATAACAGGTATCTGATTTCATTCTGTTCCGACATTGCTGCCTATAATAGCGTGACTCATTCCAACAGACTTTTACGCAAGTTAAATAACCTAATAGATAATAGCGCATGGAATAATCTTGAACAACAAGACAAAGTTTTAAACTTATCCAACACCCCCCTTACTGTAAATCAACATTTAGTTTTAAATTTAGGCTTATCCTTTGCCCTAATGCCAGACCGCAAAAACAACCTAGACTCATAGTGGCTTTTGATAAATTCATATCTGACAAAAACTACAGCCGTGAAGAGATATGTTTAAAAGGAGTGTTACTAAATGCTTTAACTGACCTTCATAAGAAATATCCTGTTCCCCGCAGATTCATGATAGCCATCCACTCGCTAAAAAAGTTAGATGTTATAATAAGTAGATCCGACAAAGACGGCAAAATTGTAATAATGGACAAAGACTTCTACCTCGACAAAATCAACCAGCTCCTTAGCGACACAAATACTTACGAAAAACTGACGAAAAATCCCATCCAGAACGTTCCCACAGAATTTTTCGGAAAGTAAGATTAATTGGCCAAGACAAAAAGAGTATTGAACTATTAGAGAAATTTAAAGTAATTAATCCTAAATTACCCTACTTTTATGGTCTTCCCAAAACTCACAAAGACAATTCTTCATTCAGACCCATCGTTTTCATGCGCCGGAGCTTTCAATTACAAAATTTCTAAATGGTTAGCTGGCCTCCTTTCTCCTTTTTTAGGCACTTTTTCTCCCAGTCACATCAAAACATTCGGAAGACTTTTGTCACAAATTCAGAGAAGCACATATACCACTTCACAACATAAAACTTTTAAGCCTTGACGTAGACTCCCTATTCACAAAAGTACCAGTACAGGACGTTCTTCAGTTTTTAAGGAAAAATTATCCCCCTATTCAGATCATTTCCCTTTGGCACTTGACAAAATAATAAAGTTAGTTGAATTATGTGCATCTAATAACGTATTTTCATTCGGGGAATCATTCTACAAGCAAAAATTCGGTGTAGTATGGGTAGTCCTTTAAGTCCTATTTTAGCCAATCTGTACATGGAATACTTTGAAACTACAGTAATAAATGCAATAAAACCCAAAAACATGCTGTGGATGAGATACGTGGATGACATACTAACATTTTGGGATAATAAGTGGGGTAATTTTAATGAATCCTCCTCAAATTAAACGCATTAGTGCCCAGCATCAAATTTGTTAAAGTGAATGGGAAACAGACAACAAAATTCCTTTTCTTGATGTTTTGTTTTAATAATCAGAGACACGACAGAATGACAAATTTACCATATACAGAAAAACCAACGTTCTCACTTTCATATATTCACTATTTAGCTATCATGACAATACCATCAAGATAGGTCTAGCTAGCAACCTATTCTTAAGAGCCTTACGAATTTGTTCCCCAGATTTCCTGGAAAAAGAATTTGAACTAATTCGCAAGCAACTTTCATCTTTAAAGTATCCTGACCATATAATTGAGAAAGCAATTCAAAAAGCAAACGTAATTTTCTACCGACCCCTAAAGACAAGACCAGAGACACACCCAACAATAAAATAAAAATTCCCCACCTGGAGACGATTAAGAGAGTAACTCACACCCTTGGGAAATCCAACCCTTTTGCATTTACCTACCCAAATACCTTAGCCAAATCCCTGATTAACGTCCAACAAAAGACATCGCCCAAAGACTCTGGGGTATATGAGATCCCATGCCAGGACTGTGACCAATCTTACATCGGATTTACAGGTAAATCACTTCCCCAGAGATTAATACAACACAACCGGTCAGTTAGGTATGGACAACAGAACTCGGCTATTTTCAATCATATAAATGAACATAACCATAGAATAAACTGGAATATGTCACGTGTAATTTATAGCAGCAACTGCCGGTACAAAGAGTCAAATGATGGAATCGGCCTTAATAAAAGAGAAGCAGGTAATGAACATCTCAAAAGGGGAATTGGACATCCGACATCGTCGACGCAGTGTTCATTCAACCAACGCTAAGAAGATTAAAGGAAGATTATCAGCGGGGGTGACCTAAATTGGCTTACTTGTGGACGAATCTCTTGGTATAAATACCACCTTTTCTGTAAACTTTTCTCATTCATATACTGAAGAGAGAGACAGCAGTCTCTGAATATAGTACTTTTCTCTCTACATTTTGGTGTTTTTATGGCTCCTATTTATTATGATATATATATATATATATATATATATATATATATATATATATATATATATATATATATGAACATGGGAACATGGTGCGTTGTTCACGGACGGTTTTTTTTTTTTTTTTTTTTTTTTTTTTTTTTTTTTTTTTTGTATCTGGG
>NC_087206.1:10247626-10267626 GCF_015104395.2 Macrobrachium nipponense
AAAGCGTCTGGAGCCAGCCATGCAAAGGGATAGGGCAGGAAGTTCTTTCATCAAAGGAAGCTAAAAGTTCAATTCCTGTAAATACGGCTCATTTCCCGGTACTTATATTAATCTTGGTCCCTTATATTGGCAGATAAGCTGTTTTCATTTCCCTCTCGATAAGAGGCCACTAGGAGACGAGAGAGAGAGAGAGGAGAGAGAGAGAGAGAGAGAGAGAGAGAGAGAGAGAGAGAGAGATACTTTCATTTCACAGCCAAACAAAATAAGAGGCCACACGTTATCAACGGATTAAAAGCGTACTTCCACTTACGCAGAGAGAGAGAGAGAGAGAGAGAGAGAGAGAGAGAGAGAGAGAGAGAGAGAGAGAGAGAGAAATACTCTTATTCCCCCACCAAACCAGATAAGAAGTCACAAGTTAACAACAGACTTAAAGTGTAATTCTACTTACACACACACACACACACACAGCAGAGAGAGAGAGAGAGAGAGAGAGAGAGAGAGAGAGAATAAGAATTCACAAGTTAACAACACACAGTAGTCCCATATCTGCACCAACTCCCGCCAGAGGGAAGGAGCCAAGACACACGACCGAAAATTTATGTGCCTGACACAGATTCAGGAATTTCCTTATGCTCGCCCCAGCCCCTCACATGGCACCATTCCCTTGGCACGCCGCAACTTCGGAGAGAGGCCTGTCTCTCCCTAAAAGATGAAATACCAACGTGACCGTCCCACCCACCCACTCCCACCCCCCTTTTTGGGGACGGTTCCTCTCCCTGTCTCCCTACCACAGTCTCGCGTTTTTTTTTTTTTTTTTTTTTTTTTTTTATTCGAGACAGACACCTCTGTCATTACTCCTATGAAATTAGGTTATTCGGCCCGTGGGGTGGGTTTGGTTTCAGAGAGGGGGGGGGGGGGGGGAAGGTGAATGGCATTACATAAATAATGACAAGAAGGAAGGGACATCCCATTTTTTCCGCGATCACCTCTGAGAAGATCGACGATTATCTCTTGAGAACATCGACGATCATCTCTTGACAAGATCAATGATCATCTCTTGAGAACATCGACGATTACGTCTCGAGAAGATCGTCCGACGATCATCTCCTGAGAACATCAACGATCATCTTTTAAGAACATCGAATATTCATCTCCTGAGAAGATCGACGATTCCTCCCTCAGAACACAAAGTTTTGCCTCCAGAGGTCATGATTCACGGGTCATTAAAAGCCGGGATGGGTTGCCAACTCAAACGCCAACTCTCCTCCCCTTTCCAGGCTTTTCTAACTCCTCCTCCTCCTCCTTCTCCTACAAATCCTAATCCTCATTTTCCCATCCTCCTTTTGTTAATCCCATTCTTCCACCTCCTTCTCCCATCCTCCTTTTGCTAATCCTACACCTCCCCCTGATCGTCTTCCTTCTCTCTCTCTCTCTCTCTCTCTCTCTCTCTCTCTCTCTCTCTCTCTTTCTTTTTCCTTCCAGGATGATTTCTCCAAGGGCCAGGATTATGCACCACTGGAATCATCATTTTCGCAGTCTGCTTTCCTCTCACCTGCTTTGCCTCCAGAAGATTTATTTGTCAACGACATTAAGCCCTTGGATGCAAAATGATTAATCGGGAATGGGAAGCAAGCCGCTTAAAACGGTAAGGTTAAAAGGATATATTTAGATGTTGACGTTCATTTTTTATCAGGTTCACTTTGTTCACTGGAATATGACTGCGGATATTACGGTTCTACAATAGCATCAATATATCGTAGCTGTGAATTAATGAATTTATCGCGAAGATGGTCGCATCATAACTATATCGTTTTTAATTACTCGTACAATGAGAGATACTATATAATTATAAAGATACACACACACACACACACACACACATACTGATATATATAAATATATATATATATATATAGTATATATATATATATAGATATATATATATATACACACATACATTATATATATATATATATATATATTTATTATATATATATATATGTATATATATATATATATATATATATATATATATATATATTATATAGAAGATAAAAGGCCAACAAAAACACTCGAAGATATATTGTTTGCAACGTTCAAATAGTGTTTTTATGGGCTTTTATCCTCATATTATACTGTTGTATTTCATTAAAAGACATTCATACACATCACACACACACACACACACACACACACACACATATATATATATATATATATATATATATATATATATATATATATATATATATATATATATTCATATTATACTGTTGTATTACATTAAAAAGACATTCATATAGTATATATATATATATATATATATATATATATATATATATATATATATATATATATATAATCACCGCGCATTTTCATTTTAAGACTTGGCTCCTGAAACATTTAATATCTCCATCGTCACTGTCTGCAGTGAGGAGAGACAGACAGACAGACAGACAGACAGACAGACAGACAGAGAGAACGTAACACGAGAGTGTAATCTTAATGAAGAACGCTCCCTCTAAGGAGATTTCTGGGACACAGGATGAATGTGATACTGGCAGGTCTGTTATTGCGAAAAAGGATTATCATCTCTTACCTTTCGTCACATCTCCCACTGGGCTGCGATGTCTCGTCGTCTCCCAAGCCAGTCTTTCTCCGTTTCGCTTTCTTTCTATCCATGTAGCTCTCTTTATCTGTAAACGAAAAAAAAATAGTCTAAATCATCACGAGAGGTAAATAAACAGAACCATGTTGCATTAACTTTCATTATCTTGTGGTAAAAGAGAAGAATATGACTGTCGATCAATCTTTATCTTTGTAGCTCCCTATGCCTGTAAAAAATAAATCAATCAATAAATCAGAAAGTTTAACAAATCACGAGAGGCAAATAAACCAAATAATGTTGCTTGGAGAATTAGTTGCAGGATGTTTCATTGTCTCCTGGTTAAAGAGATGAACATATAACTGAGGGTCAGTCTTAATCCATGTACCCCTCTTCATCAGTAAAATAATTATAAATAAATAAATAAATAAGATCTAAACTCTAAATACACACGAGAGGCAATTGTGGATAAATTCATGGTTTAAAGATTTGACTGAATCAAGTTTCATTGTCTGCTCGTTACTGCAAAGTGCAAATACTTAAAAGGAGATCTGAGTGTTATGACTCTCCAGGTAAAGTTTTAAATGTCACGCATATTAAAGACCATTTTGTTTATTTGAAATGATGAGTATCTGTTCATTCTAACGTCAAATCTATATTCTAATCTAAGTCTTTCGTCATATCTGTGAATGTGTTTTTACTGTAGTTGGCGATACTGAATACTAAGATATTACTTTTCAGTATTAACAAAATAATCCATGTTTGTGATTAAGACACATGATATTTCTTCATCACCTGGATAAGCGTTGGGTACAGTTGCAGACTTCTTGTAATATTTCAGGATAATATCTTTCTTTATATTATCTAGGATCAGAATTTGCCTCTGAGGTCGATTCATGATTTATGCATTACAGTTTAAACTTGAGAGAGGAATTGATTTAAAAAAAAAAGATCTTTAAGGATTATATTCAATGTAATCGAATACTTAACAATAAATGACAAACCCAAGAGGGATAAGCATTCCGTATTTGAATACATGAAACCGGGTTGCACAAGTTTCATTGTGCTACTTAAAAATACTCCCACGTTTAGATATTATAGATTAAACGCTGAATTTCACAATAACTCACCTCACACCCTTTTGCCTTAAACAAGCTCTGTTAATTTCCTCTGTGGATGATTGGTATCAATCCACTTATGGCATTTTGGGTTTGCACATGTTCTCTCTCTCTCTCTCTCTCTCTCTCTCTCTCTCTCTCTCTCTCTCTCTCTCTCTCATTTACAGTTTCATATTTCCCCAGTCTTCTACAAACAATTTCCTATTACACAGTTTTATTCACAAATTCACTTATGGCATTTTGTTTATCTCTCTCTCTCTCTCTCTCTCTCTCTCTCTCTCTCTCTCTCTCTCTCTCTCATTTACAGCTTCATATTTCTCTAATCTTCTATAAACAATTTCCTACTTCGTAGTTTTATTCACAAATTCACTTATGGCATCTCTCTCTCTCTCTCTCTCTCTCTCTCTCTCTCTCTCTCTCTCTCTCTCTCTCTCACAGCTTCCTCCTCCGCCGCTTTATTCCTCTTGCCAAGGTATTCCTTTCCCATTCTATACGGAGGGGATGTGGCATTCCTAGGTCTGGGGCCAAATGATGAAGGACTGTAACCTTAGGAAGTGCTTCTCTGGGGAAATCTCGGGAACACCAAAATAACCTAATACTGGATGTTCGACCATTGTGTAAAAAAAAAAAAATATAAAAAACACACACAAACACACGCTATATACCTCTCGCTGCTGGTCAAATTTCTGTTCTCAGCAAAGATGTCTTTCTCTTTCTTCTCTCCCTCCTCTCTCTCTCTCTCTCTCTCTCTCTCTCTCTCTCTCTCTCTCTCTCTCTCTCTCTGGATATTTCTATTGAAATATTAAGTTTCATTAACAATTTAAAATCGTTTGGGCGATGAAAAAAAAAAACCCGAAACAAAAAAACGATTACGGCTCGTTAAAAAAAATCTGCATGAACCCTAAAAGCGCTGACAAATTTATGTATGTAGTTTTGTCCAATAAATAATAATAATAACTAGTAAACTAATAACTAATAAAAGATAATAATAATAATAATAATAATAATAAACAATACATAATAATAAAATAATAATAATAATAATAATAAATAATTATAATAATAATAATGAAGAAACCCAATTCAAAAGTGTAAATAAATTACGCATAATATATAAGTATGCAGCATATTATATAAGATATAGAGTAGAGAGATTAGATAGAATATATATAGAGATATTATATATTATATTATTATATATATATGTATGTGTGTGTGTGTGTGTGTGTGTGTGGTGGTTTGTGGTTGTGGGAATCAAAAAACAAAAGCCTCCTGAAAGCTTTTCTGTACAGGTTTACCATTTATACATAATTATGTAACATTTACATAACAAAGTGGGGATTTTGGTTTCTTTCTTCTTTCTCCATTTCAAAGGGTCAATATACTGTACTAATGAGTGCTTTTTAATAAAAATAAACTATGGCAATATTTTTTATTTTTTATTATTATTATTATGTTAATTTTAGTTATTATAATTAATTATTTTTTTTTTTTTTTTTTTTTTTTTTTTTTTTTTTTTTTTTTGCTCTATCACAGGTCCTCCAATTCGACTGGGTGGTACTTTATAGTGTGGGGTTTTCCGGGTTGCATCCTGCCTCCTAGGAGGGTCCATCACTCTTCTTTACTATGTCGTGCCAGTTTTCTAGGATCACACTTCTTCTGCATCAGTCCACGGAGCTACATTCCAGCCTCTAGTTTTTCTAGATTCCTTTTTCCAAGGGATCTTGGGATTCGTGCCTAGTGCTCCTATGATTTAGGGTACGATTTCCACTGGCATATACCCATTATCCTTCCTTATTTCTATTTTCAGATCTTGATACTTATCCAATTTTTCCCTCTCTTTATCTTCAACTCTTGGTGTCCCATGGTATTTGCCGACATCAATGAGTTGATACTTTTCTTCTTGACCTTGTCCAATCAACGGTCACGTCTGGTCTGGTTTTGCCACGTATCACCCCTATCCGTTATGAATACCATGAGTCCACAGAGGATCTTTGCCTGATCGTTTTCTATCACTCCTTAAGGTTGGTGATCGTACCACGTTATTACTGGCAAGGTAGCTGAATGGTTTTTCTTGCACAGGCTCCAGTGGAGGGCTTTTGCTAGCTGAATCATTGCCTCTTTTTGTACTGGTTATTCTTGCAACGTGCCGGGCCATTTCACATTTGCTATGGGGTTGGTTTATGGTTTCCCACTTTTTCGTATTGCACCTTCCTACATATGGGAGAGATTTTTATTATTGTTTCCGTCATACGTACTTTGAACATATATTGGTTCTTAGGGCCTGATCTTTGTGCCGGCGGTTATTTTTCATTCCTTCAGTTTTCCTTTATTTAGCTCTCCCCTCTGTTAGCCATTGCCAATTGTCCATCGCTGGCTTAGTTTCTGTTTTAGTCCTGTCCCTCCATGTTATTGTCCCATGCCATTGGTTTTTGGTTGTGCCAGTCCGATGTTCCTTTCTGTCTTTCTCCTGTCTCTGTATATTTTTCTGGGTCTTTCGTCCTTGCTTTTATTAGTCCTTTCCTTTTTTCCCATGCACTCTTTAGGCCACTCGTCTTCCAACTGGTTTTTCAGATATTGCCCCAGTGCTTATGTTTTTTCGATGTTGAACGCAGTCCCTCGATACTTAGTAGTCCTTCCCTCCTTCCTTTCGTGGTTATGTATAGTCCTGTCCGTATTTTGCTCTTGGTGGGGTAGTGGGCTTTTGTGTATTTGTCATATGTTTCCCTGGGTTTTCCTGATCTATGCTGAGCGGAAGTTCTTCGCTGCCTTTCGTCCATTCCCACTATTCCTGCGCTGTAATCTTGATTAACTTTCTGGCACTGCCACTGCCCCATGCTGGTTTTTATGGCTTTTATCATAAATTTCCGGCATTGAGTTTTTTGACTTTGAGTATCGCCTTGAGTCTCTGCATATATTCTTTCCTGACTCGTGTCCTTCCATCCTTCTTGGCGTTTTATATCTTTTCCTCCTTCCATTTATTCCCAAGGGTAGTTTGTATCCTGTCCTCATCGATGTGTTTTTTTGAATGTTGCTCCCATCTTGGTAGCTTTATCCCTTCAGTTCTCGTTTACTTTTGGCCTCCTCCTTTTTGTATGTTGACTAAGGCGGGCATTTTTCTATTCCAAACTCCAATCCTGATGTACCTCAGACTACAATCCTTACAGTCCAGGGGATAGGGTATCTATTTACCTTGATGCGCTTACAATACAGCTTGATGTCAATCCATGAACATCAGATCGGCGATTCTGTTGCCTCTTTTTCTTGAAGTTGGTAACCCGGCATCCATCCTTATGTAGTACTTTTGTCATGCGGGACAATCATTGGCTACTACGAAGAGTAGTGGGTTGTTTGGAGGCGGGGACAGTGAGTCGAACCCTGGAAGATCCCTCTCCTGATAATTTAACCTCTGCTAGGTCTTATCCGAGAGCTTGTAAGTGATTGGTATTCCAGTTTGCCGTCATTGATTCAAGTTTTTGAGGAAGCTGATGGTCTTTATTTCCTCTGCCCCCCAATATTATTTTCAAGGCATTCTATTAGCCCATGTGTGTGGTATCATGTTTCGAAGGCTTTCTATTATAGTCTATTCCATTGCCATTGCTTAGGTTGGTTTTTTCCTTCTTCCTACTGTTCTTTCATTACCATTTTGTCTATCAGGAGCTGGTACTCTTTTGTGCCCCTACAACCTTCCTTCTGCCAGCCTTTCCGTTGGTGGGGGATGGTGATTTTTTTTCCTTCTAGGTTTAGCAGGTATTAGTATAAGCCTTTGACCTGATGATACCTGCTTAGTTGAACTTCCACATTATTGGCTAGGTCACAGGTGAATAGGCCTGTAGTTACTGGCTAGATTTCCCTTAACATCTTGTCTTTTTTGTACTAAGGATGTGTTCTTGCCTGTGGTCATCCATTTGGGTGATTGGTGATTTGAGATACAATGCTGGAGAGTTCTTTGCTATTCGTGGGTGTATGGGCCTTGAAGTTTTTTTGAGCCAGTATCCATGGACTTCATCGGGACCTCGGAGGGGCTTTCCAGTTTGGCATTTTCCTTTGAGTTCGGTGTTCGGACTGCTGTTTCTGTCGTGATGTCTGTTGAATCTTTGTTTTATTTTATTCCCTCCCAGTTCTTTCTTCTTCCTTGATCTTCCTTGGAGCAATGTTGCATGTTTGTTGTGTGATACCGGATTGACTCCCAATAGGTTTCCTTTTCCCAGAGTATACTTACTTGGGTTTCGGCTTCAGGAATTTCCTGGCGGTGGGTTGTCTTCTCCTCTTAGGTTGGGCTGTAGAAGTCCTTTTTCTTTTGGGTTGGTTTCCGAATAGTTTTGTTATGTTGGTAAATCCCGATTCCTGTTTCATGGTAATCGTTGGATCTTCATGTGCTTTGGCCTTTAAGACCCTCTGTTTTACATCTTTCCTATTGTGTTGTTTAATCCCCTCCCCTTCCTTGTAACTTTGTTTTATTTCTCGTTTGAAGTTCCTCCCTTGTTTTCTTGCTTCCTTAAGCCTTTTTTTCTGCCATCTCTTTCACTTTTACTCCAAGTCAGCATCTCATCACCATGATTTGCTTTTCCAGTCGCCTTTTTTTCCAAGGAGGTTGGCTCTTGCTGTTTTGGTTTCTGTTGGGTTGGGTTTGGTGCTGGTGGGTCTTGGTGTTCGAATTCCCACAGTTCGTGCCTACTAATCTTGCTCCTGCCATATTGTCAAGTTATTTTGTTTCTTTGTTTTGGATACTGGTGGGTATGTATTATGCACCCATTATTTCATTGACCTCCACTTGTTTTCCTCCCTTAATTTCTTATTGGGGTTTTGTATGGCTCCTTCATGGAGGGGATCTTTGTTTTTCTTCTGCCTCCTGTATCTGGCTCCATCCATTGTCTAATCTTTTCACACCCATTGCCGTCCTCTTCTGTTACTTATTATTATCTTAATTAATTATTAGATTATTATTATTATTATTATTATTATTTTATTATTATTATTATTATTATTTATTATTACCAAACAGTTCATCGTTCTTGAACTGGTGAGTTCAATTTTTTTAAAAATGTTAAAATACTGTTATTTTAACAAAAAGTTTTAAACATTTTCCTCAGAAGAAACTTACATAATAATAAATTCTTGAAAAAATCAATGGCGCTGATAAATCACTATACAAATGGAACCTACGTCAGTGGACAACAGTAATACCTATAAAATTTCCTTTATACGAAAACAAACAAACTGTGTATTTTCAGTGAGCATTACTAGTCCCCAATTACTTTACATATCATAGATTCATAGAACACCTCAAAACTAATCTCGGAGTTGGCATTATTTCTTATTCGGATAATCCATTGAAATATGAAAAAAAAAAGAAAGGACAAGCGACAAAGGCAGGGACAGAGATATTGGCCAATTATTGGCTCTGACATTCAATAGTGGGAATCCAATTTCAGTCTGAGAGCAGATGAAAAGATCTCCCAATACATATTTTATTCTGATGGAAGACTTATTATTATTATCATTATTATTTTGGAAAAGGTCCAGAGAGAGAGAGAGAGAGAGAGAGAGAGAGAGAGAGAGATGAGAGATGGGGGGGGGGAGGGGGGGGGGGGGAGTTGGAAGTAGAGAAAACCTAAGTCAATCTCTCTATATTACAGACTACATTACTTCCAGAGAGGATGTTGTTAATGGAGAAGGGGAAATAGGAGATTGCTGGCACATAACAGGAATGACGGAAGGGTAAATTAGAAGAGAAATTTTTTCGAAGAGAAGAGAAGAGATGAGAAGAGGGACGGGTTGAAGATAGAGGAGAGAGAAGAGAAGAGACGAGAGAGTTGACCTGCACAGAATTACATGAAAACTAAAAAAAAAGGCATATTTTTGCTTATTTTTCTCTTACGAGAGAGCGGAGAGAGAGAGAGAGAGAGAGAGAGAGAGAGAGAGAGAGAATATGACCTTAACAGCATGAAAAACTAAAAAAGAATAAAATAAAAACAAAACATGAAGCACAATTCTTTTGGTTATTTTTCTCTAACGTATTTTTCAAGCACGTCTTAAATTTGACCAAAGTAATATAAAAAGTATACGAAAATGTAGGCATAACGCAACGAAACAGATAATGTCTCATTATCTTCATTTGATTTTGATATCCCTAACATACAATCCAACACCATTTATGTACAATGGCTGAACATTTCTGAGAAGACGAACTTGTATTTGGTACCTGGGTGAAAAATGGTATATAGTGTTTTAGTTTTTTTTTTTTTCTGAAGAAAGGTTTCGATTGAGCTGGGGAAATGATGACCATATGTCAAATCTGTTTCATTTCAAGAACTGACGTTAGCTTCAGTTGAACTTCTACCATTATATGGTAACACAGAGTTAAAAGACATCCTCGGCTACAAACTAATCAGCCGCTCTGTTTGGAGTAAAAATGGATATAGCATTTTACATGAAACAATAATACTGGTCTAATTAAAATCGGGACTTTTGTTCGGTATATGATTGAATGACGAATGTATTATCAATTGCAGGTCATTTGGCAATACTGGATCACACCCAGGATGGGATATGGCATGTACTAAAAAAGAATATCAGTAGGTATCGTAGAGAAGGTGATCTCCATGAATAGTAAACAGCCTTGGTCTGGATGGTATTATTATTATTTTTATTTTTTTCTTTCTTTTTTTTTCTTCTTTTTTTCTTTATCACAGTCCTCCAATTCGAGCTGGGTGGGTATTTGATAGTGTTGGGGGTTTTCCGGGTTGCATCCTGCCTTCTTAGGAGTCCTCCATCACTTTTCCTTACTATGTGTGGCCGTTTTATTATAGGACTGCACACTCTTCTGCATGCAAATGGTCCTGGAGCTACTTTCAAGCCTCTAGTTTTTTTTTCCAGAATTCCTTTTGCAGGGAATCCCTTGGGATCGTGGGCCTAGTGCTCCTATGATTATTGGGTATACGATTTCCCCCACTGGGCATATGCCCAATATCCTTCTTGCATGTTTCTATTTTCAGATATCTTGATAACTTATCCTGTTATTTTTTTTCCCTCTTCCTTTTCCTCTTCAAAACTCTGGTGTCTCCATGGTATTTTTGCGACATCAATTGAGTGGATACTTTCTTCTTGATTTTTGTCCAATCAACGTCACGTACCTGGTCCTGTTTGACACCCGTACATCACCACCCCTAGCCGTTCTGATAAATATGTCGGCGCCGTTGGATGGGAGTGGGCTTTTAGGTCCATCTCTTTTCGGTGTTTTTATTATTCCCCACTTCCATTATTATCCCAGGTGGTTTGTATCCTGCCTTCTCATCTATGTGTTTGGATGTTGCCTCCCCAATCCGGTAGCGTTTATCCCTTCAGGTTCTCGTTTTATTATTATTATTAGTTATTATTATTATTATTATTATTATTATTATTTATTATTATTATTATTATTGATTATTATTATTAGTTAAGAATTTCATTTTTTCTTTTCCTATTTCGAGAGTCGAAATTTAAACATTAAAATTACTGTTAGTAATGTGAGAAAGAAATATAAAAAAATAATAGTATAACAAAATATTACCACTCAATATTTTGGGAACGTTAAAGCATAAACGTAGGTATAATTGCATTTTTTACATACAGGTGGTATATTGAAGGGAATGAAAGCTCATATTATTACAAGGATACATGAACATTCATAACAGATTTAATACTGATACTGATGCTGATTATTAGAACATGGAAATATGACTGGTTATACTGTGTTGTCAATATATCAGAAATTAATTGATTATCATAACTAGAGGACCATTTTTATAGGATATAATAATATGAGTAGTCACATCAAATCTACATTAGTAATTAGTAATAGATTACATTACAGAATGGACACCTATGATTCGAATATGTCAAAATTACAAATATATTTGCAATGCCTGTAACTAAAATACGGAGCACTGGTGATTACTAAATTACAAACAATTATCTAAAATGGCTAAAACATATAAATTGCGTAACTACATGATGAATAGCATTTTAATTAATGTTCTCAATTTCACAAGAAAAATAATCTTATAACAAGCTTTAAACAAACCATTCAAAGACTTACACACATCAAACTGAAAAAATGAAATCTTTACACACCTATTATTTATCAAATTTCGTTCACAAATTTAGAATGGCTATTTATCAAGCCCAGTTTCTTCGAAACACTCCAAAGAAATAGTATCGCAAATTAAACATCTCTCTGTCGTGAAGAGATAATATATATCAATGATATTCCAGAAGGTGAAATCTAACGGATTGCTATTTAATTAGTCAAATCTACAGCCAACGTACTCAAGTAATCAGTATGAAGTACGTGGATTTGGACTAACTTTATTCAACTGAATGACTGAAAGCTTAGAATCAAGTCAGGTTGTGATAACATTTCTCCATTTTCTTTCTTTGTTGACAGAGTTGACGCAACCGTACCAAATGTTTACAGAGTTTGACAAAGAGGATTTATTGAGTTTCTATTTCCTCAGTATTCATGCAAATCTCCACAAACCTAAGGAATGTGTAATACCAAAGCTGATTAAATCTTAAGAATGCCCTTGTTTTGTTTGTGAGGTCTAGAGAGAGAGAGAGAGAGAGAGAGAGAGAGAGAGAGAGAGAGATCAGGTATTCTCCTAACTCTATTGTCAGGAGAGATGCTGGGGTTCCACCCTGTATTACATGCCTGAGCAACGGGTTATATGAGGGACTACCTGAACCCTTCTTTTCCTCACTGGTTACTTTTCTCCTTTACTGTTTTATCTGCTTTGTTAAAATGTACCAATTCATCATATAAATAATCAAATAAATTATATAATTTAGAATGCAGCTGTCATTCGATTCACTGATCACCTCTTGTCAAGCATAGAAATATATTTTTTCTGATTATTACGTCTGATTTTCTAATTTCTATTATATTAAAATAACCGCGCATCAAACGCATTTTGGCCTTCATTATTATTTACCAAAACTTACAATAAATATAATCATAATTCAGTCAGAGTTGTGAAGCTTGATTTAGTCCACATGGAGCACTGTAAGAATGACGAAATACCTGTACTGGATATAAGAGAACTGTGGCCATACTGCATATTTCTGGAATATTGACAAACAAGAATCTCTGCGGGTACTGCTCTCCATATCTAGATTACAACTATTGAAAGTTTTTGATGTCATGAGCTGCAGGTGATTTTTAAGGCTCATTTATTCACTTAGACAAGTAAACAAATACTACATACCCGACAAAATGATTAATTCATTACTCAAGCAGTGAGTTACATTAGGATGAAAATAATCAATTTCACAAGACTTCTGGGAAAGGCCTTCGCTACCTGACTGATAGGTTAATCGTATTACAACAGGTCGAGCACATTTGGCAAAGGGAATTACTTAGAGCGCTGCCACGTGGAAAACCCCATGAGGGTTAATTTCACAAATCACATTTCTGTAAAATAAGAGGAGTCAAGACCACAGTATTGATATAAAGGTCATATATCTATTTATCTATCGATCCATACTTTCTATTCTATCTTAGCTTTTGTGTAGGTTGGATTCTATCTATAAGTGTGTAAATATTATTGTTCATGTGAGAACGTTTATTATACGTTAAAACTTATCACAGACACCCAATGGTATATTTTTATATATGTATGTATGTATTAAATACATTACCATTTATATATATAGATATATATATAGATATATATTATAGTATATAGTATTATATTATAGAGCGTACTTACGAGAGATAATAGAAATTGTGTATGTAATAAGTTTGGAGAAGACATAAAACTGATTTCACATACACAATGTACTTTATAACCTTCATATCCTTATGATTATATATATAGAGATTATATATATAGAGTACAATATATATAGATATATATATAATATATATTTTTAATTAATATATTAGTATATAGAAGATAATAATACTATCTTCCGAACCAAGAATTAACTACTCTTATTGACATGGGTGACTGAACAATGAAAACGAAACCGACTGCCACAAATGTAGTAAAATCACTATTGCGGAAAATTGGTTCCACCAAGTTAATCCTTAATACTTCTCATGGGGAAAACTTGCGGAATTATGGAATATGCACAACGTTGGGAATACGGCCCCAATTGCATGATGTGGCATTTCTTGTCGAAATATTTGTCAAAAGCGAACCCTCAACGTTGCACGCTGTGGATGAGTGTGGTGGTTCACATTATTAAGCAATGGTCTTTTGAAAGCAGAAGTCACAAAAAAAATCAAAAAAATCCCAGTCGCTAGCTACAAAATGTGATATATATACAATGTTTTGACTTCTTTTTTCTGAGATGGAGGAATCAGATAATGATTGTGACATAGTCACTTTGCGCGATACTCTCTTCTTCTCTCTCTCTCCTCTTCTCTCGTTTTTCGATATATATACCATAATTATATATATAATTTTTATAGATTATATTTATTAAAATATATATATATCATATATATAATATATATTATAATATACAGGCACACACCCACCCACACCCCACACAGACAACCCACACACACACAACCACACACACACACATATATAATTATATATTAATATATTATATATATATTAATATATATATATTATAATTATTTATATATATAATATATATATATATATATATTATATAATATACTGTTATTTTGGCTACCATGGCATTTCCCTTATACAATTGCAGTAGACAATACCCCGATACCTAGGAATGGGACGAATAGATCTATACTTCAGATAAAACTTTGGATCAAGGGAAATCTCCGGTAGACAAGGAAAACCGTGGCCACTGGCAGGTTTGCTATTGTTTCATATTCTGTTAGGAGAAAAAACAATATTATCTTCGCATGA
This sequence comes from Macrobrachium nipponense, assembly GCF_015104395.2. Taxonomy (NCBI): domain Eukaryota; kingdom Metazoa; phylum Arthropoda; class Malacostraca; order Decapoda; family Palaemonidae; genus Macrobrachium; species Macrobrachium nipponense. The sequence goes on from NC_087206.1 coordinate 10,262,230, forward strand.
TTGACACCTTTCACTCGCCGCTATGATGATGCTTTCGTTTTCTTTTGTTTCCCGGTTTGCTTTTTTCTGTGGCGCAAAAAGTAAACCTTTTTATAATAAGGCCCGGTTCATTTTGTATAAACTTACAGTATTTCAAAAAAAAAAAAAATAGAAAATCACGTGGTTTCAAAATATATATATATATAAATAATCTATAGATTACTATTATATATATTATTATATATATCATATTGATATATATATACCACACGTACGTGTTATCCAGTTGTTGGTATATTCGTCATAAAATTAATTAATCCGAGGTATTTTCTCCATATTTTTTATATTGACGCTCCAAAACGCTTATATTATATATATTATAGTATATATATATATTATATATATATATATATGATTAAATATATTTATATAGATATTAGTGAGAGATATATATATTATAGATATATGTATAGAGATATCTATTATTATATAATGTATGGGTGTGTCTTGATGTGTATATATTACTACAATTATCTATGTATCTATATATAGATATATCGAATTATTATATATATGATATATATATGTATGTATGTATATGAAAAAAGATCATAAAAAAAAAATACAACAAAACACCACACACACCACACCACACCAACACACATATATATATAATGTAGATATAGATGACCGTTTAAAAATTTATTAATAATATAATATGGAGAGAGAGATATAAAGTCCAGATATAAGCGACAGGTATTTTTTACAATAGATATGATAGATATGATATCAAATTAGACAAACACCCAAAACAAACCTAGATCATAGTACCTATATGATATATATGGATATTATATATAGAGATAGATATAACATAGATAATAATATATATAATAATCCGACCAGTATTGGTTTTTACAATATATTTAATATATATTAAATTATATGTTGAATATTATACAATAGAATTATCATTATAAATTCTAAACCAAACACAACAAAACTATTAATATATAAATATGTATAATATAGAATAATCTACATAATTATATAATATAGATATATAATACTATATATATAATTTATATATATATAGCGCAATATTAGTACATGAAATTTACCACGCCATGATATAACACAAATACTTGTACGCAAATACCCATTTTGAATGGTTCTTTCTCTTTCTATTCTCTCTCTCTCTCTTCTCTCCTCTCTGCTCTCCTATCCTCTTCTCTCTCTCTCCAACAGCCCTTGTTTCCCCCAATTGCAGGGTCCATAAACGAAGAGTCCCGGACAAAAGAGTCCTCTGTATCTCAGGATTTCATTTCCTTAAGAGACAATCTTCATCATTATCTGCTCTGGAGGGAAATACGCCATCAATATTCCACAGAGGGAAGGGGACCTCTTTTTTTTTTGCGTGATTATCTATGGTCTGTATTTAGTATCAAAGGAAACGAGCAGATAATTCTCATTTTCATCATATTTCCAGGAAACCAGTCATAAATATTATGAGAGGATTAAAGGAGGGGGGCGGGGGTAGGCAGATATTAAAAATGGGTAATTTAAGTCTTCAGTGGATGTATTCTGTTTTCATTCCATAATTCTTATTTTCCTGTATTATGGGATATTGTTCCGTTATATTGTCATAATATGTCCATATCTTAAGAGCATATTATGTTCTTATGGTAAAGGTGGCTAGTTTGGATTGTTATATTACTTCATGTTAACTTTATTTTTTATTTATTTTTTTTTTTTTTTGTGGGGGGGGGGATTCCGGCAGTATTCTTTTTTAAAGAATAATTCTCACTTTGTATGATGAATAAAAGTTCAAATAAATTGTCATAAAACGTTCATACCATAGGAGGATTATGAAGGTCTTATTGTAAAATTAAATACGTTTAATTTTCATTTTACTCCCTGATAACTTTCTTTTCTTACAGCAATGAAGATAATGTTTGAGCATTACAAAATAAAGGAAATCCTCCATGTTGAAGTCAATTATCGCACCTTATTAAGTATATGAGAATTTTTTTATTTTCCATAATTCATAACATGTAATTTCAAGAACATCCGCAGAAAATGCCATTTTAATATCGCTAATTAACAGGTTTTGTCGGCGGCAGATAAATGAGCTGAAAGCGCACAGTAGATCATAATGGAGGATGGGAAACATGATAATATAATGGTGTTATCAGATATCGAGGCAAAGGAAATAATTAGAGAATGCGCCAGAGGATATAATATAGAAGCAGACTGTGGCAAAGTCCAATCTTTGGTTAAAACAATACAGACTAATTAAAATGGTGCTTTGCTATAGCTGTTATATACTAGTTGGAATTTACTTCATTTAATGTATGTTGGAATTTACTTAATTTTATGTATTAGTTCGAATTAAATTAATTTAACTGTTTGAAAAACTTGGCAGACTGACAAGGGGTACACTTGCTGTCAAATTTCTGTCCATTACATAGGCCTGTATAATAATTTAACTTTAATATTTAATAATAAAAAGATAATAGATAGAGGAAATAAAAACAGGTGGTAGAAGTTCCCCTTGGTTCATCAAATATGCCTCCGATCACTTCATGTAGTTTAGTTTTAAAATGATGATTTATCACGATAACGATTCTAAAAACCAAAGAATGTAATTAATACTAACATAAGTTTGTAACTTTCGATATACAATGTTATCTGATAAAAACTTTTGCCCGCCCATGTTAATTTTATTTCATTAAAGTTAAGGGAGTTTTTAATGTTTTGATTTTAAGTTAATAATTTTGTCTTGTGTTGTGTGTGTATGTATGTGCGTATGGATGTATTTGTTCGTTTGGATATACATACATATGCTTTATATATTCCATTGTAGTGGCGTCTGTTGGAAGTAACTTTGTGAAAGGCTTTACTTGTTTATTAGTTGAGTATGCCATTTAATTTGCCGTTTCAACGTTTTCTTTAATGTCATTTGAATTTGTGAATTTTTATTAAATAATCTAAGTTTATTGAAATACTACGCATTATTATTAATTGTATTGTATTGCTTTAATTTGAGTGATTTGCCTTTGTAAGTTGAGTGAGTGAGAAATTTAAGAATAAGTGATTGTTACTGTTTTGTGATCCTGTAAGATTTTCCGATGACTTGTTGTCATCGTTTGTTGTAAGAATTTAAACAGAATACAGTTGTAAACAACGGCGTCAACAACCGACTTTCCTTTCTCAACCTTCTTGGATGTTGTAATCCATATATTAAGAACATTTTTGGTGCCCAGACCCCGGGAAAGGATATCAAGAACCCGTTTGTGAGTAATTATATGCTAATAAATAGTCAAGATGGAGAATTTGTTAAAGAAGAGAAAGGCAGCCAGAGGAGGGTTTCTAGGCTAGGAAAGGAACTCGTAAGTTTATTAGGAAGGCCTGTCATTTGTTGAATTGAATTGGCTGTTTTTAGAAAATTTTGATATTCGTTTGTCCAAGTTAGATGAAGTACAGTCAGAAATGAAGTTGAGTTAGAAAGTGACTTGCTGATGATGACTTGGACAAGTCCTTTGAGTTTAGAACGACGTCTCTTATAAACTAGGATTAAGGCTGCTGAGAAACTCCTAGAGTTAGACAAAAAAGGATCTTCAGGTGTACAAGTGAAGCTGCCCTAAGCTAGAACTGCCGAAATTTAAAGAAGTGACACAGAATGGCAGTCCTTAGGGACCAGTTCAGTTGCCATGTAGACAATTCAGATATACCAGTAATAAGTAAGTATAGTTATTTAGCGTCATTGCTGGAAGGCGAAGCCAAATCAGTTATCTCAGGTCTATCTCACACAAGTGTAAATTATAAGATTGCATGTGATTTACTTAAGGAGAGATTTGGAAGGCCAGAGAGGATGATATTTACCCATGTTCAAGCACCTTTAAATGGCAATGTTCCTGTTAAGGCAGAGGCCCTAAGTATGTTTACCTGCTGTGGAATCTACAGGATGAGTTGTTGATGCATATCAAGAGTTTAGAGGCTTTGAGGTGTATTCTGGTAAGCAGTGTGAAGTTTTTCTGACTGCGCCAATTATTCTTTCTCGTCTTCCGAGTGAAATACGACTGGAGTGGGCTAGGAAAGGTGCTGTCATGAAAGTGATTTGGAATGGCTTCTGAAAATTCTTACATGAAGAAATTGAAACTATTGAAAGGTCTGAGACATTTAAAGATGTTACTTCTAGGAAACCAGAAATTCCTAGTGTATCTGAAGAAAAAAGAAACTGGCACTCTAAGGGCTCAAGGAGAAGGTAACCTCTGCATCTGCTCTGCATACCTCATCAGAGTTGAATATCCTATCTGTGGATGTGTGCTAAAAAACATAAAACAGAAAATTGTTATGAAACTTGAAATTGAATGGGCTACAGCGTGCTGAGAAAATAAAATCTGCTGGATTGTTGTGATTTAAGCGTTTTAAAAAAGGGTCATTTAGCTAAAGGGTGTTTTTCCAAGTGTAAAAAATGTAATGGAAAAACATAACCTCATAATGTGTGGCATAAGTTGGATTCAAATAACGATAATTGCTCCATAAAGGTTGCTGTAGAGAACAGGTCTGAAAATTGTAAATAAAGGTAATGAGCAAGGTTCCTCTGTAATTTTGCTGGAGCTGCTCTTCATAACGTTGCTTCTACAAATGTAACTTATACTATTTTACAAACTGCAAAGGTTCGTGTTGTGGGATCTAATGGCATACCTATTGAAGCAAGAACTTTGTTTGACAGTGGGGTCTGACCGTACTTATGTTAGTAGTAATATTGTAAAGAAATGTAAACCTGAGTGGATTACTAGTCAGCCCCTTGCATAATTCAGTATTTGGAGGTGACAAGTCAAGTAAGAGTAGCCTAAGTAACATTTATAAATTGAAGGTACTTGAACGTAATAATTTATCACATTTGTTGACAGCTGTTGAGATTCCTAAGATGTGTCATCCCTTCATTAGACCAGTTATTCCAAATAATATGTTAATGCCTTTTCTCATGTACAACTTGCTGATGATTATCAGAATAATTCACAAGTGAATATTGATATATTGGTAGGTTTGGATGCATACTGGCAGTTCATAAAGTCTGATGATGTAATTCAATTGATGGAATGGAATAGCTCAGAACTCTATATTTGGTTGGGTACGGTCTGGTGCCTGGCATGCTAATCCTTTTTATCCCTGTACGTCATCTCAAATGTTGTGTATTTCTAAGGTGTCTGATTATGATGTAAGTAAATTTTGGGATCTAGGAATCTGTAGGGGATTAGTCCTAAGGAGTCCAATAATCAATTAGAGTCAAAATTTCACATTGCAGGAATTTTCTGAGAAAATTCAATTTGTTGAAGGTAGATATGAAGTAGCCCTACCTTGGAAAAGTGGAAACAGCTAAGATTGATCTAATAGATAATAAACAATTTG
>NC_087206.1:10270126-10272092 GCF_015104395.2 Macrobrachium nipponense
TTTTTATCTTATTTAAAAGTTAGTTATAATCGTGCGTCTGGCAACGATATAGGACAGTCAACCACCGCGGCTCATGCTGCATTATACCGAGACCACCTAAAGATAGGTCTACTTTTGGTGGCCTTGATTATACGCAATACAGAAAACTCAATTGCGCCCGAAGACACGTCGGAGCATATTTTACTTGTTATTTAATAAAAAAAAACAGTTAGTATGCCTTGATATTTATATATCAAACAGATCTGTCTCCTCGCCTCGCAACGCCAGGAATTATTCATGTTCAGCAGTGCCACCAGCATTGTTGGAAAAAAAAAAAAAAAACGGTGGGAATGCTTCATCTATTATATTCCCATTACCCTGCGGCTGCGAGACCTCTTTGTTTTTGTTAAGGCTCACAAAACAGGAAGACTCCTCACTGTCATGTTTTTCTCGCAGCGAGTTTATCTCAATTTAGTCTCTTTGCCTCAGAAATTGGGCTCTCCTCTCTCTCTCTCTCTCTCTCTCTCTCTCTCTCTCTCTCTCTTTTCTTAGGAGTTTTTTCTTCCCCTTAGGTAATGTTCACGCAGTTACGAGTGCTGTGCTACAACATGAATTTATACCATTTTTTTAAATACTGTTGCAGATATTGCTTCGTGACGTAAGCGATTTATTCAAATTCTATACAGCACATTATTATTATTATGGAATCCATCACTTTTCGACTATGTGCGCGTTTCTAGGATCACACACTTCTGCATGAGTCTACTTCAGCCTCTAGTTTTTCTAGATTCCTTTTCAGGGATCTTGGGATCGTGCCTAATGCTCCTATGATTATAGGTACAATTTCCACTAGCATATCCCACATCCTTCTTATTTCTATTTTCAGATCTTGATACTTATCCATTTTTCCCTCTCTTTCTCTTCAACTCTGGTGTCCCATGGTATTGCGACATCAATGAGTGATACTTTCTTCTTGATTTTGTCAATCAAACGTCACGTTTGGTCTATTTGCACGTATCACCCTATCCGTTCTGATACCATAGTCCCGAGGATCCTTGCCTGATCGTTTTCTATCACTCCTTCAGGTTGGTGCTCGTACCACTTATTACTGCAAGGTAGCTGATGTTTCTTGCACAGGCTCCAGTGGAGGAATTTTTCCACTGAATCATGCCTCTTCTTGTACTGGTTCTGTGCAAGTGCGGGCATTCGCTTGCTAGGTGGTTTACGGTTTAATTTTTCGTATTGCACTTCCTACATATGGGAGACATATCTTGGTTCTTAGGGCCTGATCTTGTGCCGCTGTTATCATTCCTTCAGTTTCCTTCTTTAGCTCTCCCCTCTGTAGCTATTGCCACGTGTCATCGCTGGCTAGTCTTTAGTCTGTCTCATGTATTGTCCGTGCATTAGTTTGTTGTGCCAGTCCTCTGTTCTGTTTGTCATTCTCCTGTCTGTATATTTTGGGTCTTCGTCTACTTTTATTAGTCCTTCTTCCCATGCACTCTTAGCCACTCGTCTTCATGGTTTTCAGATATTGCCCGTGCTCTGTTCTCGATGTTGACGCAGTCCTCTATACTTAGTAGTCCATCTCCCTCCCTCCTTCCTTTCGTGTTATGGTATAGTCTGTCCGTATTGCTCTTGGGTGAAGTGCTTTGTGTATTGTCATATGTTTCCTGGTTTCTGATCTATGCTGCGAAGTTCTGCCTTCGTCCATTCCACTATTCCTGCGCTGTATCTGATTACTGGCAATGCCCATGTGTTTATGGCTTTTATCATATTTCCGACGTGAGTTTTGACTTGAGTATCGCCTTGAGTCTCTGCATATATTCTTTCCTGATCGTGTCCTTCATATCTTGGTGTTTTATTAGTAATATATTATTATTATTATATTATTATTATTATTAACAATCTCATAATAGCATGATTCACTAAAATGGTGAAGAAATACACAGTGGTATAAAAGTAAATACATATTAGAAAATATAATGTA
>NC_087206.1:10272592-10280092 GCF_015104395.2 Macrobrachium nipponense
GTGTTTTCTTTATTGGCACATGTTTAGAATAGAGGCATTCGCTCTTTGTTTAACATACAAGTGTATATAAAGTGTTTTTCATGCATTCGAACTGTGCTTGGATAGCATATTTCGCTTGGAGACAAAGCGCCCACCATTTCTTGCGGGCTCAGCACAGTTTCTGCTAACGAACGCAGAAGGACATTGCAAGGGGAGTATGGCCTGCCTAAGCGGGTATTGCAATGGGTACTACTACTGATATATACCTTGGGGGGTCCTCAGACACGGTTCAGGGGGGTGTTTCTATCGCTTGACTGGGGGGTATTTCAATGCTCAGTGGGGGAGAAACCGTTTTTTCTCAGTGGGGTGAACTACATTTTTTTTTCTCCTCGTCGGGTGTTGGAAGATGAATCTGGCCTTGACAATGAATGCCAGGATATCAGCGATGATTAGTTGATGAAGTGAAATGCCCGTAGAGTCTTTTCTTTAGAAAAGAGATTTTTCTTTCTCGTGAATGAAGAGAAAAGTAAATAACATGCATGGGATGTGGTGTATGTTTTCCTTATTCTTTGGAAGACACAAATATAATGGGGACACAGATTATTATTATTTTTTATTGTGTTGGAGGGATTACTTTAAAATGCTGATGATTGGTGTTGCCTCTGGTGTTGATTGATATCATGGGGTTTGGCAATACTGGTGTATGCTATTTGAATTGCACCCTTACTTGAGATCTTTGCAAGAGAATTTTTACTATGGAGAGTTATTATTATTATTATTAATTGTTATTGTATGAGATGTGTCACGGGAGGGTTGCTTAAGTATAACTATAATTACTTGACTTGTTTTATGAGAGATTTGAGATATTTCATGGAGATTATTTTATAATTTATTGCAGATAATTATTCATGGAGAATTATTACAATGAATTATTAGAGAAATCTTGTGTTAATTACTTGTTGATGAGTTTTGCTGAATCTTGATGAATCTGGCTGAATTTTGGTGAATTGTGTTGAATCTTGCTGAACTTTTGCTGAATTTTGTGCTGAATTTTTGGAGAATGGATAAGCATTAACATTGGTGATGTTTTTTTTTTATACTAATACTAGTGATTTTGATGAAAGCAATTTTTGTGATTTTGCTGATAATGATATTTCTGATACTGATTTTTTTTTATTTACTAATATGTGGGTGCTGTAATGCTATCAAGGTGGTGATTTTTTTTTTTTAATTTGGGAGGAAACTAACAACACATTATTTTTGTTTTTTTTTTCTTCTTTTTTTATGAGTTCAGCAGATAATTGCTTGACATACGTGAGTCACGGGATATAGTTAACAAGGCCATTGATTTTTCTTTTCTCAGTGAAGTTAGCCATCGCTGACACACATTTCTTTATCATGGGTGAATTTGAATTTATTTTTTCTCTCCAGTTAGTGTGAAATATTTTTTTTTTTTAATGTCTCACCTTCGTGACTTAGAGTCGTTATTCGGGAACGTGTTTTGTGCTTTCACCTATTTGATGCTGCAGTGAAATATATGGGAGAATTTTTTGCATTTGTTTTGAATGCATACGTAATGGCACTACATTTTTTTCTCTGGATATTTGTGTTCCAGAAATTGTGAGTTTTCTTGCACAATACCTTTGTTGTATCTGTGACAACTTTGCCAGAGATAGGAAACTTGGTTAAGTTTTCTAAGGTGCTATACGTCGTAGCGCATATGGAGAAGTATTTGGATAAGACACTGGAGTTTTATTAATAAATGGAAGGTTGTTTGGCACATTGTTGGTGATTTTTTTCTAGAATCTTTTCTAGACCAGTTTTTTTATTTGCCGAGTTTTTGCCTTTTTTCAGCAGTTATGCTAATGGAGAGAGTTTTTATAGTTCTTGACTATAACATTGAGCTATTCCCTGGAGAATTGAGATATTATTTTTGGAGATATATTGGAGGTATATTATTTTGGAGTTATAATTTGAGATATAATATAATGGAAATATATTTTTGGCCATTTTGATATTTGCCAATGGTGATGAGAGCTATGTTTAGTTCAATTACTTTGCAGCCATCTTTGTTGCAAATGGAGACACAATTTTGAGGAGATATATGGGGCAATATTTGTGAGTGGGTCGGCTGGATGCTGAGTGCACATTTTTTTTGGAGATGGGATTTTTCATTTTTTTTTATATCCCGCTTGGAGATTTAATATCTTTTGGAGCCTTGTTTTATTCCACATGGAATTATTGGTGAAATAGAGGTAAATATTTTTTATTTGCCGAAATAGAGGTGATTATTCTTTATTCTTGGAGTGGTGATTTTTTTTATTAACATGTGGCTATGGGGGTTGGTTACTAATCAAATGGAGGAAATATTTTTATAACCAGAGTGGTTGTCATTAATATGGTGTCTCATATTAATATATGGTAGGTGGAATTAATCTTGGCGGGTGACCTTTTTTTGTGGTTATGGAGTTTTTTTTCAAGCCAAGAGAAGATTTCTGTGGTACTTTCTTTTGGTTTCGTGACTATTTAGAGGCGAGTGGCATTACTGCATTGTGGTCCTATGGAGATGTGTGCATTTTTTATGTTCACAAGTGTATCATTTTTGGAGGCATATAATTGGGCAGTGTCATGTTGAGAGAATACGTCTTTAAGACAAATTTTTGAACACATTAGTCATATCCTGGAGTTAATTTTGTGAAATGTGCTTACTTCGTGTCAGTTAGACCTTTTTCTATAGAATCATGAGTTTCCAAACTTGTGTGTCTGACTAGACATTTTTTATGCTGCAGTCGAGCATACACATCCGTAGGTGGATTTTTCTGTTGACAAGCGCTGTGTGCTGTTTCTTTTCCTCTGGTGGTGATTGCTCAGAGTTTTTGCAATATCTGGAAATGTTGACAATAGCATTTCACGAAAGCGCATGGGTAAGAGTTTGTTTTCTGGCCGAGTCGGTCGATAAAGTTGCGATGTCAGAAAATTCTGTAACTTTACATAGGGCATTTCTTGTGAAAAATGCGGGGGTTATGCATATTTTACAAATACTATGTTTTTTGTGACTGTGGAAGTTACTTGTTATTATTTTTTTTTTTTTTTTCTTCCTCTCTTATGAGAGATGTAATTGGGATTTAGCTTTAAATAGCATTTCTTTTTGGACGGGAGATGTAATTTATCGGGAGATGTAATTTTTCGGGGGTTGTTATTCACGTAAATGGGAGTTTGACATTAAGTCTCATTGTAATTAATTATATGAGCAGCAAAGGGGTTTTTGCTGTTATACAATGGAGATTTTTATTGATTTTGTGAGTTGCTGTAATATCAGAGCTTGAGAGAACATTTTTTGGGTCTGGGTGTGTTACGTGATTTTTTTTTTCTTGGGTTCATTGTCTTTTTTTCCTTTTTTTTACTTATGAGAACATTCGTGTTTGAAAATGTGAGTGCAGAAGTCCGTGGAGTTGCTGTGAGTTTTGGATTGTGTGTGTGCTGATGTGTGAGTTTGGAGAATTGAGTTAGAGAACTTGATGTTTTTTTTTCTTTGAGAGTTATGATAATGACTTATGATTTAGTGGTCATATTAGGTTAGTTGGGAGACGTTCAGTTAGTATTTCTGACTTTTTGAGATCGTTGTTTGATGGAAGTAGTATGTCTGGGGTTAATTTTCTTGGATGACCGATGACTTGACTGACATACTAACACACCATAAAAGTTGTTTCCCAACGCTAGCAAGACCGTCCACCAGCTGTGGCAGAGAGTGTTGCTGTCGTTTTGTCCACGGTGATTACAAGAGTCTACAGAGTTCTACAGCGCTTTTGGGGATCTGCAGAAGCCGTTTAGAAGCCTTCTACATTGAGGGAGGCATTCCGTCTTCCTACAGCCTGCTACAGTTGAGCAGCTAGTTGCAGACAAAGAGGGATATTCAAGAATCCAAAATGAGACAAAATTCTAGTGTTATTGGAAATGAAGCGTGATAAGACTTTATTTTATAATGCCAGAGACGTGCAGTTTATAACTTATAATTTTATTTTAACACCCGGCCCAATGTTTTTTAGAGTTTATAAGCTATTTTTGTTCAAACCATTTTGCTATAGCGGGGCTAGCATTTGTGCGAGGCCGAGCTATATAAGGCCTAGGGTTATAATTAATGATATATTGCCAATATGTTCGTTATGACCTTTTTGGAATGTGGAGAACAGAGCTGAAGCAACGACCTGAGAAAAGCTGATAAATGATTTCTGGATGGCGTGATATGAAACTGCATAGTTAGACGAGTCAATGTTCGTCAGTTCATGGGCTCTTTTCAAAGTGCCTTTGGGAAACTAGTTGTAGCCAGTAATATGAGGCATTAGCGAAGTGTGCGTTCGTATGTGCGTGTGCGCCTCTTCCTTTTATAATGTATCATTAACCAAGTCTATGGAGGACTTGGATAGAGACGTCTGTGGAAGAAAGGCAAGATGCCGGGGTAGCTCTGCGAAAGTTTCTTTATATTTAGTGAGTGAAATATTCCGGCTGCATGGGTGAGTCTTGAACTATTTTAGCCAAAGGGGTGGCTTGTTGTCTTTTTGACATTTATAAGAATATCTAATCTTTAACTTTTGTTGTTAAACTTATGTGTACTTACGAGTGTTTCTTGTGTCTTTGAAACAGACGATTCTGGCGAGGACCTATGGGTTCTGCAAGGGGGGAGCCGGGGACCTAGAGGGTCCAGATGGGAGAATAGACAGTTGGTGTGACTAATTACTGTTTAAGACATTTCAATGTTGGGGGTTTAACTGAATTAAGTTAGTCAGTAAGACTTGGATCATTATCTTTCCGTTGTTAAATAAATGTATTTTTGTAATGCAACTCTCTCATTTGATTACCTGTTAGAATGGAGTGAAAGAGGTGGAGAGAGAGAGAGAGAGATCGCTTAGAGAGAGAGATGAGAGAAATAGATAAAGAAAAGTCGCGAGCCGTTGGTCGCTTGGAGAGAGAGAGAGAGAGATTTGTGTGTTGGTTTGCCTGACGCTCGAGTTACATGTTTACCAAATAAATAACGAGATTATCCCGTTAACAGATGTGGTGGCTTAGTGGTGGATTTTGAGTGTTACATAATATATATATATATATATATATATATATATATATATATATATATATATATATATATATATATATATTTATTTATTTATATCTGTGTGGGCGCTTGGGTATGTCTGTATCTATATATAAGATAGCATAATCAGTTAAGTCTCCTTTGATGCTGTTGAAACCTCCCACTAGCTAAAACCAGAGTTATATCTTATCCTTACAATTCCAATACCATTTATATGAAACGAGTAAATAACAAATAAAAGGTATCAGAGAGTTCCTCGTGAAGATTCCACCCACTCTTTTGGATCAAGGAGGAAACGCCGTGATATTTAAAAAAAAAAATAAAAAGTGCAAGAAATCCCAACCTAGGTTTTTTTCACAGTCGTTTATATAACTCGCCAGATTAAGGCCGAGACAGTTATATACAATATCCCCAAAAATCCGGAAAAATGGCATAATACAAGATGATGATGATGCCACTCTTTGTCACCTTCCTAAGAATCAGAGACCAGAGGATTCTGAAGCTGGATTCATTGACTGCAAATAAAATTCCTTCTTATTTCTCAAGTCGCTCTCAAGAAGAAAAATAATAAAATGGACTCTTGTGATATATTTGCCTGTCATCTCGACTTTACATTTTTTTTAAAAGTCTTCCTTTTTTCCCTGAGATATGCTTCGTTGCGTTAAGAAGGAAATGTTGCTTTTTCTGTTCACTGAATAGCTGACTGGATTCTTGTGATATATTCGCTATCATCTCGTCTTTACATTTTATAAAGATCCTTTTCCTTAAATATAAGCTTGTAGCATTATATCAAGTATCATTTTAAACCAGAATTTACCAAGCTTTTGCGATGGAGAGTATCTTCAGAGAGAGAGAGAGAGAGAGAGAGAGAGAGAGAGAGAGAGAGAGAGAGAGAAGGGGGAGAGAGAGAGAGAGAGGCTTTCATTTCACAGCCAAACAAAATATAAAGCCACAAGTTAACAACTGATTATAAGAGTACTGCCTCTTACACGCAGAGAGAGAGAGAGAGAGAGAGAGAGAGAGAGAGAGAGAGAGAGAGAGAGAGAGAGAGAGAGAGAGTTTCATTCCATCGCTTTCGTTTCTCGTATCTGTTATACAATTCCACGCGCACGCTCGCAGAGCCACAAACTAAAGAACACGTTATATTTTATTTCAGTTCCTATGGAAACGTACGAAGTATCAAGGTTTTGTTTGCGAAAGTAAAATATTTTTACCGAAAGATTAAACATGGCAAGTTGCAAATTAAATACATTCTTGTTTGAATTTCAATGACAAACATTTACCGAAACTCTTTCTTGCTTTGTAATATGTTGCTAAATATATTTCAAGGAGAGTAATTACAATAATTTTTTCATCATTTGACCATAAAAGAGCATAGAAAATGTTTTGTTTCTTCGTTATCTAAAAATATGTTGTAAAACATTTACTAATTAAGTCCGATAACTACTTATCTAAGGAAAACTAGTATGCCAGTTTTGTCTGTCCGTCCGCACTTTATCAATCTGCCCTCAGATCTTAAAAACTACTGAGGCTAGATGGTTGCAAATTAGAATGCTAATCATCCACCCACCAGTCATCTAACATACCAAATTGCAGCCCTCTATCCTCAGTAGTTTTTATTTAATTTAAAAGTTAGTTTTAATCGTGCGTCTGGCAACGATATAGGACAGTCAACCACCGCGGCTCATGCTGCATTATACCGAGACCAATTAAAGATAGGTCTACTTTGGTGGCCTTGATTACACGCTATACAGAAAACTCAATTGCGCCCGAAGACACGTCGGAGCATATTTTACTTCTTATTTAATAAAAAAACAGTTAGTATGCCTTGATATTTATATATCAAACAGATCTGTCTCCTCTCCTCGCAACGTCAGGAATTATTCATGTTTCAAGCAGTGCCACACAAAAAAAAAAAAAAAAAAAAAAACTGTGGAAATGCTTCATCTATTATATTCCCATTACCCTGCGGGCTGCGAGACCTCTTTGTTTTTGTTAAGGCTCACAAAACAGGAAGCACTCCTCACTGTCATGTTTTTCTCGCAGCGAGTTTATCTCAATTTAGTCTCTTTGCCTCAGAAATTGGGCTCTCTCTCTCTCTCTCTCTCTCTCTCTCTCTCTCTCTCTCTCTCTCTCCTCTCTCTCTCTCTTTTCTTGGGAGTTTTTTTTTTCTCTCAGGCAATGTTCACGCAGTTACGAGTGCTGTGCTACAACATGAATTTATACCATTTTTTTATTACTGTTGCAGATATTGCTTCGTGACGTAAGCGATTTATTCAAACTTTATACAGCACATTATTATTATTATTATTATTATTATTATTATTATTATTATTATTATTATTATTATTATTATTATTATTATTATTAAAAATCTCATAATAGCATGAGTTACTAAAATGGTGAAGAAACACACAGTGGTATAGATGTAA
>NC_087206.1:10282592-10285092 GCF_015104395.2 Macrobrachium nipponense
AAAAATTCCGTAGGGGCAAATAAAACTACAATTACAAATCTAAGCTAGTCATTTGGACTTTTTCACTCCTTGATCTAAACAAAATGTTGAATCCACACAAAAACTCATTAGGTATCGATTCACACTGAAAGCTCCAACATAAATCTTTATGGATTAACGAAACACGAATATTTACGTTCTGAAACGAAGGACTTGAGAGTTCACCCCGGCAAAGAATAATTCCCATTGTAATCATACAATGGCGAATAGACGGGCAATAGCCTCCGCTAACTGAACGGTCTTTACAATAGACGAATAATAATGTCATTTCTCTCCGGTCAGAGCTAATTCGATTCCGCTATCATTGCGCTACTAACTCTTTGTCGTCGTCGCCGAAAGGGTTATTTTGGTTATTTTGCTGATGGCATTCAATAACGCCGAGAGATTTCACTGTTGAGAGTCGTGAGTGTAATAATAGTAGTAGTAATACCTGAAATATCGGATATCTCAATGAATGCTCTGACAGCGGTTTTTTTTCTCGCGCTCTATTTTCTATATTCTCGGAGGCGCGCCTTGCTTTGAAATTTATGGGGGGATTGATATGAAACGTCATTTTTCTTTCATATTTGTAGTCTCTCCTAATAACGGAAACAGTACATTGTTGTGTTGAGGATTGATGCGACCGTTTACGCACTTGTACAAACAAACACAGAAAATATATATAATATATATATATATATATATATATATATATATATAATATATATATATATATATATATATACTATATATATTATATATATATATATATATATATATATATATATATATATATATATATATATATATATATGTATATATATACACACACACACAAATACAGTACAGACATTTGTTCAATATGATACACTCATTTATGACATCCAATACATTGCGATTTTATTATCTCATTTCCCAAAACTATTCATATCTTCTATAACTTCACAATAAAAATCTATGAAAAGTATAAAAGCTGCAAAATATGTTCCTATTGGTGCAAATGGTTATGTTGACTGAGTATAAAGGTAGCTGATGGTAATTGAGAGTTTTTCGTGGTGAATAAAGTATCTCCTAAAATACCCTCTGGACTATCAAGAATTCAAGTTTCCTCACCCATCCTCTCCTCTTCAATGCAATACAGCATAGCAGGTTCTCGCAAAGCCTGCAAAATAACCGAAGCTTTATGCTCAGAAGAATGGGAGAGACCCTCATGCTTTGTCAAAAGCGTTTAATATTCCGAAGAAACTGGCGTGTAACCGGTCCTGTTCGAAAGAGCTTAAATGGATTGGAAAATATGTCCATTCTGTTGCCCTGAGAGAGAGAGAGAGAGAGAGAGAGAGAGAGAGAGAGAGAGAGGATAAATCTTCCTAAAGCCACCAGCGGCCTTGTACGCAATGTTCCTACACCAAAAAAATCTGCGACCCATTTTAACCTCTGTTCTCCCACCACCAGCAAAAGGATATACAGTTTTCCTGATACAAGTTGGAGAGCTGTTTTAAAGGTTACAAGCCAGGAAATTGTGGGATGAAGGTTTTGTTGTTGGGAATTCCGATGTCTGTTGTAGAATTTAAGAGGCGAATGCATCCGAAGGCCGTTTCTATTCTGTGTGTTGCCATTTCAGCTAAGTATTGGCTATAATTTTACATTATCCTAGTCCCCACCAAATGATGATATAAACGGCATTGCCATCTAGCTTTCTATAAACTATAGAATTCTTCTTTATTTCATTATCTGCTTACATACATGCATGTATTCATACATACGAACACTTAAAAAATTATTTTAGTTTACCATAGTAAATATTGAGACCAATGTTACTTGTGAATCAGTGCTAACTAGTACTCATTAGTAAGTTATGGTATTCAGTCTTTCAATGTAAGAACTTCGAATGTTCCTCACTGTCTAGTTAGAGACAAGAAAACCTGTCTTATAAAGATCAATTACAATTACGAAAGTAAAAGGCAGAATAACTGAATTTCCAGCCGAATTTCCAGTAATTATCAGAAAGTATGACTGCATGCCACGCACATATTCGCGTGTGCCCCGGTTGTTCAACTCGTGCTTCGGGTCTGAATGCCTGCTGTGACTTGCCTTCAGAATCTGTGTGGTGTTGATTTTGCCGGAATTTCTGTTCTTAAATTATTTATATTACGTTATATATTAATATTTGCTTGATGTTTTATGACTCCGCATGATATTTGTGAGATGAACTTTCTGTTTTCTTTTTTTTAATATAATCTTCATTTTATATTCTTTTATTTATATCCTTTGCAATACGGTAATGATTTGACAGAAGGAAATGTTTAATTTTCTTCTGTGAAATTATACCTTGGCGAATAACGAGTTGCTAAAACCTACATATGACAGAACCCACAAAAAGAATTACTTCAATGGAAATAAGAACGACAAACAGAATGAGGCTAAACGCAAGAAATTAGATGATTGTTAACATCACAGGAAAATAGGTAAACATAATTGTATA
>NC_087206.1:10290092-10302592 GCF_015104395.2 Macrobrachium nipponense
TCGGGAATTAGTATGTTTTCCCATGAATCAAAATTATGTTTTCTCGTAATCAATATGTTTTCCCATGAATCAAATTATGTTTTCTCGCGAATCAAAAAATATATTTTCTCAGGAATCAAATTATGTTTTCTCGGGAATTAAATACGTTTCTCATGAATAAAATTGTTTTCTTTTCTCGGAATCAAAAAATATATTTTCTCAGGAATCAAATTATGTTTTCTCGGGAATTAATATGTTTTCCCAGGAATCAAATTATGTTTTCTCGGGAATTAATATGTTTTCCCAGGAATCAAATTATGTTTTCTCGGGAATCAAAAAATATATTTTCTCAGGAATCAAATTATGTTTTCTCGGGAATTAATATGTTTTCCCAGGAATCAAATTATGTTTTCTCGGGAATTAAATACGTTTTCTCATGAATAAAATTATGTTTTCTCGGGAATTAAATACGTTTCCTCAAGAATCAAAAAATAAGTAAAAGCTTTAACCCATCAGATTTCGGTACTCGAAGGTTATTAAAATTGCTTGCTATAAAATGTCATTACAAGGGAATTTTAGGTGCACATTTTTTATTACACCGAATTAAAGGGAAAATCTTCATTATTTTTATCATTAGAAAAAGCAAAACTTCCTGATATTTCTCTTAAATTACATAGAAAAACATATACTCTGACAATAAGTCTCACTAGCAAATGACAAGGGTCATGATTTAAATAAAGGTACTGCCTAAGAGGATAATTCGGTTTTAATTTATTGTTCCTTCGTTTGTAATATAATACACTTCGCAGAAAGAAGACTACTTACACACTGATAGATAACTACGAATAATTTGCTGAAATATAGAGCATATTGTGCTGTGTACAGAAATATGTATCCTCTTATTTTCTTTCATTTACATAATTTTGTTTATTTTCATAACTGGTTTGTCCTGAATTCCATAACACAGTGACCGGCAATACATTACACACGGTGATAAAGTGTAATAAATTGCAAGGGTGATGGAATTCCCACTTCCATGTGGGTATTATTAAAAATTTTCACCCAAAACCAGATTATGTATATCTCGGTAGAAGCACTTTCCGTGTAAACACGAGTAGTCCACAATTCATCAAATTTTTGCGGACTTGAAAGCCATTTAGCCTGCGAACGCTACGGCCAGGTTAATGTACATTTCGGTTTTCTGGGCATAAATGTTCATGCTTGCCTTAGTGTCCATTATATTTCTTTCCCCTCCTGATCGCCTGCATGCAGTTGTTTATTTGGAAACTTCTGCAATTTTCCCGTTTATTTATTACCCATAAGGAAGCTCAGTGAACCATGACATCTATGAACAGAGACTTACACTAGATAGAAATCTCGTTATCTGCAATATTGTTTTTTTTTTTTGCCTGATAAAATGATATACACAGATTCACCTGCGGAAGCACTGGCGTAATTTTATTCCTTTGAGGTATTTTGTTAATTAGAAAGAAACTCAGCTAGGCGGCGTTTTGTAATGCGAGTTGGATCAGTTCTTGCTTACACATTCAAACTGACTTTACTTTATTTGAGGATTGACCTAAAATAAATAACTGATTTTCATTTTCTTATATTTTGAACCGAAACAAATTAAAGTTTCCAGCTTGTTTTGTTACTCAACCATATATTTTCTATTTTTTCTCCGTCCGTGGATGAACTATAAAGTCTTATGTTCACCAGTTTCTTCTCTTGCTCTTTCATCCAAAACATAATCACATAATTACTCAGGCTCTCTTTAAACTACATCACTGACTCATGGTATCCAATAAATTGACTTGATTTCTGTTAAAAAAAAACTGGAATAAAATTGTAATAAGCAACCTGCACTTTTCCACCTTTTATGGAAATCATATTCATTTATCCCTCAAAAATCAACTTAACATTTTATCTCCCTGCTACTTTAAGCTCCACTTCATATAATGAAGGATATCCTCAAAATCAGATTTAAAGTCTGGTCTAAAAAACTGAACGTTTTTAATCATACCAAAAATTCATTAATTTATATTTAAAATCCTTTGGAGTGGACTAGATCATTTTTCAGTTTACTCTGATATTCATCCAACAAAATGTGCAAGAAATAGAATGATGTAATAATATGTCAATTAATTCATGTGGATGAATGATTGGTGGACATAACGATATGCACATGGAATAAAAGTTTATCCATAGGTTTTTGAAATTTGTCTAAATTATAAATTATTTCTACAAAATTCTTCGTGTTGATAAAAACGTAACATTCCTCTTTTGCAATGATTTCCTTATCTAAAAGTAATCAGTGAAGCATAGTGAAAAAGATCCCTAACCTGCATAATAAAAATAAATACATGAATATGGTACGCAATAAACTTAAATGAAAGCAAAATATGATAAAAAAAAAAAACGATTTTTTCACGAAACCGCGAAGTTATCATGTGACTCAGAAAGAAACGAGATTTTCCAATTCCGTGGGAATATTGCTATGCAAATCAAAACCAAATAGTGGACCAAACATTCGGAATATAAGTTGACACATCAAACGCGAAATGCAAATATGAAGTGGAAACTCAATATGTAATCCGGTGGGGTAGGTATATATATTCTAAATATACGCTTTGATAAAAGTATTTTTTCTGGGGAATTAGTTCAATCTATCAAAAAGTTAGAATATACTTATGTGCATCCTTTTTCACGTAAATAAAATAATTATGTTGCTGATATACTTATGTGCATCCTTTTTCACGTAAATAAAGTAATTATGTTGCTGATAAAATATTTCATGTGTATATGGCCTTGATTAATAAATTAAGTCCGTTAAGGATACTGCAATTTCATTCTCTCTCTCTCTCTCTCTCTCTCTCTCTCTCTCTCTCTCTCTCTCTCTCTCTCATTTTCTACTCATTTAACGCATTGTCTTCCCATAGACAGTGTTGTGTATACCGATATGGATTATTGGCTAGGCATCAAACATTGTAGATAATTAAAAAAGTAAAGATTTTCTGTTATTTGTAGAGAACTCTACATCGGAAGGCTGGAAGAATTCTGTTGACTAATTCATGTAAACAAACAATATATCATAGTTGGTTTAGAATACGTTGCAGCAAAGTATTTCAGTTTCACCATAATTAGCGAGTAGAAGGATGTCAAACAGAATTGAAATAATAATAATAATAATAAAACAGATATTACTGATCATTTATGATAAAAATGGTTTTGAAAGAAAGAAAAGTCAAAGAGAAAAGCTTAACTGTACGTGTTCATTACAAGAAGTGAATTTTGCTCATAATCTTTGTTGCTGACAGAACTCCATGATTACCAGACAGTCTTACAGTCCGAGAAACATCATAATTTGACTTAATGAAGTAGCCTTAGGGAATAACCACGCGTTACGACCCCAGCAACGAAGGATTAAGAAAGCTATTTATGATTTACTGCATCTCTTGCTACATGTTTAAGTATTATCACAAATGTACCGAGGCCTAGGAAGTCATTCGAATTTATTAGCGTACTGCAATTGGTCCCGGACACGAAATGAAAACGTACTCATATTAAAAAAATGTAAAGAATGTCAATCATTAGTCGGGTATGTGATGGCAAAGACTAATATTCTTATACATTACATAAAATGTCTATTTACTGTTCACTGTACACAACTGTATCTAATGTTTATGAGTAAGTTAGAGAAGAAACTAATAGATTGTGTAATACAGCGTATGATCAAATAATCAGATAATTGTCTTTAATACTACAGGAAATTTTACCAATTATCTCTCAAGAAAGTATGAAAAAAGTCATTTATTTATGGTTGACATTAAAACCTATGTTACACCTATTATATTATATAATATATATATCTATATTATATATATAGTATATAGCTATACTATTTATATATATATATATAATATTTAGTATATATATATCCTTATATATATTATATATATATAATTATATATAGATATATATCGGATATATATATATATAAACTGTCAATGGCATATCTAACTGAAATCCGGCATAAGAAAAAAAAATAGATTATTTTCAATGAATAGAAACTCTTGGAATTCAACTATATCATTTGACTTTTACTTTGAAGGCGTCATTATAGATTCTCATTGTGCATGGAGTTGTGTTGAAGTTGCATATGGATGGATTTATTACCGTCAGACCTTCATACATAAATTGGATATTATTATCAGTTGATTTAATACCGTGATTGGCCTGAAAAAACCCCGACTTTTCAATTGATGCTCTTGGTAAATGTAGTTTATACGTAATCAATCTTTTTATATTTATTCCCATACAAGAACAAATTTTTATAGGAATGTCTGATAAGCGATTGGGTTTATAAACTATTGGCGCTGTGTCTCCAAAAATAGCATTCAATTTACCTTGTCTGTAACACTGTCCATCAGCAATTAAAAGTTCAGATCGCCAGAGACGTGGTGTATTTGCAATAGAGCAAATACACTTTACCTGTAATTTTTGGTATGCTCTAATCCTGTGAATATATTGATGTTTAGAATGATCAACGGAAACAAAGTAATACTTCGTGATGCAATATTAAAGAGAGAGAGAGAGAGAGAGAGAGAGAGAGAGAGAGAGAGAGAGAGAGAGAGAGAGATAAGGGGAGGGGTAATCATACACTGCATGTTATAATTTTACCTTTGTTAATCTGAAAGTCATAGTTCCCATTTGACTTAATGTATTACTGTAATGTTGGAAATGCAACTCCAGCAGCACAGGAAATTAATTAGTAGCTTAACGGAAGTTTTATTTTCCTGCAACTCATGAATTCATTAAGTAAATGCACGCAGAAATCAAAAGTTAAAAATGCAGGCTATTTTTTTTTTTTTTTTTTTTTTTGGGGGGTTTTTTTTTTTTTTTTTTTTTTTTGTTACTTCAGATAACTTGAGGAGCTGTGATGGCTTTTGTTTTTCACTCTATTTCAACAACAGCCTAAAGGAATATTCCACAGGGCAGTATTCTGCATGCTTCTCTGTTATCTATTACCGTAAGGAATATATTTTGACAGATCTCCGCTCCTGTGAAATATCGTCATCTGGCAAAACAATTTTTATATTTACGTTCCTGTTACACAAATTTCGGCTTGGTAATTGTAACTTCTTACATTTCAGTTCCAAAGTTTATAGCATAGTTAAAATCAACATATTCATGTACCTTTGCTTCAAACCCTAACTACGATTAACTTCTTATGACGTACTACTGTTATTGATGTGCGAAGTTGTTCATCTTAAACGAAAATATCATTCCAATGACGCGAATTAGTTTGGGAGTTCACGCTTGACGATGCTGTGTCTCTGCAGCTCTTCTATTCGCATGTGACGAGAACAAGGCCCTCCATATTACGTATGCATTTATTCCTTTTAGCTACTACGAAAATTAGAGAGATGAAAAAGTCTCACAATTTCGGGGAGATTTTTAGAACCGACGCCTCGTAATTTTCACAGGAAAATCTCTCGCGTTTTCGTAAGAGCTTCATCATGACCTTTGAGAGTTCCTTCCTCCTCTCTCTCTCTCTCTCTCTCTCTCTCTCTCTCTCTCTCTCTCTCTCTCTCTCTCTCTGAAGTGAGGCTCTTACATCACTGGTCCTGTAATATTTCGTCAACTTGAAGAAGTTTTACAGATATTACGGCAATTTACACTGTAGCTGTGGTAATTTCCAATTTATCCAGAAATGAATTCGGGGAGTTTTTCATTATGTTTTTTCCCCATGTTTGTAAATGAAAAAACACACGCACTCCCTCACGCATACATATTTTATAAAACAGACCCTATATATATTATATATATATATATATATATATATATATATATATATATATATATATATATATACATATCATATATATATATTATATATATATATATATGTATCTAATAAAAGGAGCCCATAAAAACACCAAAATATAGAAAAATACTATATTTCAGAGACTGCTGTCTCCCTCTTCAGGTAGATGAATGAGAAAAGTTTACAAAAAAGGTGGTATTTATACCAAAGGTCCATCCACAAACAAGCCATTTTAAGTCACCCCCGCTGATAATCTTCCTTTAACCTTCTTAAGGGTTGGTTGAATGAAGAGGTTGTCGATCGTGTCCGAAATCCATGCTCCTTTTGAGATGTTCATTACCTGCCTCCTCTCTTTTATTAAGGCCGATTCCATCATTTGACTCTTGTACCGGCAGTTGCTGCTATAAATTACACGTGACAAATTCCAGTTTATTCTATGGTTATGTTCATTTATATGGTTGAAAATAGCCGAGTTCTGTTGTCCATACCTAACTGACCGTTTGTGTTGTATTAATCTCTGGGGAAGGGATTTACCTGTAAATCCGATGTAAGATAGGTCACAGTCCTGGCATGGGATTTCGTATACCCCAGAGTCCTTTGGAGATGTCTTTTGTTGGACGTTAATCAGGGATTTGGCTAAGGTGTTTGGGTAAACTTTTCTCATTCATCTACCTGAAGAGGGAGACAGCAGTCTCTGAAATATAGTACTTTTTCTATATTTTGGTGTTTTCATGGCTCCTTTTATTAGATGGAATTCTGTTGTTACAGAACATTTTTTACCAGTCATATATGTATATATATATATATATATATATATATATATATAAATATATATATATATATATAATATAATATATATATATAGTATATATATATATATATATATATATATATATATATATATATATATATATACATATATATATAATATATATATATATATATATATATATCTATATATATATATACATACATATATATATATATATATATATATATATATATTAATTACTTATATATAGCGAAAACTGGATACCACTTTTAAACTATCTCATAAAAGAACAAGGACACAGACAAATGAACAAATGGGACAAAAATGCACAATTAAACACTCGCATACATGAACACACAATCTCTACCCGCCTTCATTGGCAGAAGTAATGAGAAAAAAAAATCAAGCGAAACACTGCAGGATATGAATAACATTACGAGGCTACATATAAGTAATGAAAATGGAAATTCATGATCCAGTTAGAATCCGGCCCCCCGCCCCCCACCCCCCTCGGGTTCACTCATTCGGAGGGAATAAAAAATTTAATAACTCGGCAATGAAAATATAATCATGGGTCCCATCAGAGCTTCCTATGGGTACTCGTTGTATACAACGACAATGGAAATGATTGTTTGTCGTTTGAAATCAGCAGAGCGTTGGTTTATATTCCAAAGTTTATTCTTTTTTTTTACCCCCTTCGGGGGGGGGGGGGGGGGGGTTCCCATTGGTTCCGTTTATGTGCCATGTTTTTAGCGTTTTCATTTCTCTGAAAATTTCGTCGAATATTGGAGGGTACACCAGCATTACATAATCAAGTTCTTAATTAAAAAATACTCAAGTGGAAGTTTACCCAAATCTCTTATAAATTTGTTTCATTCATTTTCCTTCTGTAAATTGTTATAGTTATAGTTAATGTTCTCTGAAATTATATAGGAAAATGAAAAACTAAGCACATTTAAAAAAATATACCTTACTAGATACATTATAAGGCGTTGGAATATTCATAATATTTTGTATTTATAATATTCATGGAAAGGAATGTTGTAATATTAAAGGCCTCTCAGCAATATATTACAGTGCACTGCATTATCACAGAACACCAGTATATTCTTTATTTTCAAACAGACAGCCATAAAATATGGTCATTAATGTATCTCATGGTACTGAAACTGCAGTAACTGCAGGCCATGAGTTGATGCATCGCATAATTAAGTGCAGATGTACTAAGGTCACCATTTCATTGCATAGTAGTAAAACATAAAATGATATACAAATATTTTCATATCTGGAAAAGGTCAAATCAAGCATAAGCTTTTTAGTTAATTCAGTTCGTCATCACAGATGTTAAGAACCTAGATATTTCTTCAAATCTATTTCACAGTAGCACGAGAACGTTTCCCTTGATCAGCAAATCTATGTAGTACGTAAAAGCAATTAGGAGTACTTTAGGCAAAATCTGTCATTTTCTCAGAGACCATGCAACTCAATTAAAAGATATACATTCAAGACACTATCTTCGGTTTCTTCGTATCCTTTCAACTCATGCTTCAATTCTATTTGATGAAATGGAAATACGTCTTGTGGAATGTGGATATAGTAATAATTTTTTATTTATTTATTCTTTTCTTGTAAGTGATCATCTAACCAATCTACTCAAGGAATGGGTGTTCGGATTAAATCTTCAATAATTCTTTGCTTTATGGTTGTTAATAAGCCTCTCTTTCTCTTCTCTGGCCCTATTTTGAATTTAGTTTTTAATTCTTTTTATTTGTGTTTCAACATTTATTTACCTCTTTGTTGAGAATGAATTTTACTCTCACTCTCTCTCTCTCTCTCTCTCTCTCTGCTTGCCTGTCTCTGTCTTCCTTTCTCTGTGGCTCTAGGAAGATTTATTCTCTCTCTCTCTCTCTCTCTCTCTCTCTCATCTCTGTCTCCTCTCTCTCTCTCATCTCTCGGTCTCTCTGTTTGCTTATCTTTCTGTCTGCCGCCTCTCTCTCTCTCTCTCTCTCTCTCTCTCTCTCTCTCTCTTTGTCTGTTTGCTTATCTTTCTGTCTGCCGCCTCTCTCTCTCTCTCTCTCTCTCTCTCTCTCTCTCTCTCTCTCTCTGTTTGCTTATCTTTCTGTCTGCCCGCCTCTCTTTCTCTCTCTCTCTCTGATGTCCAAAACGTTCTTTCTCTCTCTCCAATACTCGGCAGCCGGGTTTCCAAATCCTCTGTGTATTAAATTTCCATTAGGTTATTGACACAATGATCTGGCGCTGCCCTTTTTCTGTTCCGTTCTTCCTGGGAGAGTCATAGCTCAGGAGAGGGCTCCTCCCTTGCCATGTAGATCTCCATTTTGCGAGGGACCTCCCGACGTTTTTACTTTAATGCAAGAGCTCTCTCTCTCTCTCACACACACACACACACACACACACACACAGAGTAAATGGAAAAAATGTTTCAATGGAATCTTTTTATATGCAGTTGATAGACTATATTATTATTATTTTATTATTATTATTATTATTATTTTATTATTATTATTATTATTATTATTATTATTATTATTATTATTATTAAAGCGATAGATACAACTATAAGTTATGAAGTAATAGTGTTTCAGGTCCATCTATCAGTTAATAATAATAATAATAATAATAATAATAATAATAATAATAATAATAATAATAAATAATAATAATAATAATAATAAGCATGGCATGGATAGACTATAAGAAAGCCTTCGACATGATACCACACACATGGCTAATAGAATTAATGCCTGAAATTATTATGGGGCAGAGGAAAAACACCATTTAGCTTCCTCAAAATACAATGCGCAACTGGAAACAAATACAATATTTACAAGCTCTGGAATAAGACTAGCAGAGGTTAATATCAGGAGAGGGATCTTCCACTGTGACTCACTGTCCCCACTACTCTTCGTAGTAGCCATGATTCCCATGACAAAAGTACTACAGAAGATGGATGCCGTGTACCAACTCAAGAAAAGAGGCAACAGAATCAACCATCTGATGTTCATAGGACGACATCAAGGCTGTATGGTAAGAGCATCAGGAAATAGATACCCTAATCCAGACTGTAAGGATTGTATCGTGGGGACATCAGGATGGAGTTTGGAATAGAAAAATGCGCCTTAGTCAACATACAAAAAGCAAAGTAAACGAGAAACTGAAGGGATAAAGCTACCAGATGGGAGCAACATCAAACACAGATGAGACAGGATACAAATACCTGGGAATAATGGAAGGAGGGGATTATAAAACACCAAGAGATGAAGGACACGATCAGGAAAGAATATATGCAGAGACTCAAGGCGATACTCAAGTCAAAACTCAACGCCGGAAATATGATAAAAGCCGTAAACACATGGACAGTGCCAGTAATCAGATACAGCGCAGGAATAGTGGAATGGACGAAGGCAGAACTCCGCAGCATAGATCAGAAAAACCAGGAAACATATGACAATACACAAAGCACTACACCCAAGAGCAAATACGGACAGACAATACATAACACGAAAGGAAGGAGGGAGAGGACTACTAAGTAAAGAGGACTGCGTCAACACCGGGAACAGAGCAGCTGGCAATATCTGAAAACCAGTGAAGACGAGTGGCTAAAGAGTGCATGGGAAGAACGGACTTAATAAAAGTAGACGAAGACCCAGAAATATACAGAGACAGGAGAATGACAGACAGAACAGGCGAGACTGGCACAACAAACCAATGCACGGACAAATACATGAGACAGACTAAAGAACTAGCCAGCGATGACACATGGCAATGGCTACAGAGGGGAGAGCTAAAGAAGGAAACTGAAGGAATGATAAACAGCGGCACAAGATCAGGCCCTAAGAACCAGATATGTTCAAAGAACGATAGATGGAAATAACATCTCTCCCATATGTAGGAAGTGCAATACGAAAAATGAAACCATAAACCACATAGCAAGCGAATGCCCGGCACTTGCACAGAACCAGTACAAAAGAGGCATGATTCAGTGGCAAAAGCCCTCCACTGGAGCCTGTGCAAGAAACATCAGCTACCTTGCAGTAATAAGTGGTACGAGCACCAACCTGAGGAGTGATAGAAAAACGATCACGCAAAGATCCTCTGGGACTATGGTATCAGGACGATAGGGTGATACGTGCAAACAGGACCAGACGTGACGTTGATTGACAAAGTCAAGAAGGAAGTATCACTCACTGATGTCGCAATACCATGGGACACCAGAGTGAAGAGAAAGAGAGGGAAAAAAATGGATAAGTATCAAGATCTGAAAATAGAAATAAGAAGGATATGGGATATGCCAGTGGAAATCGTACCCATAATCATAGGAGCACTAGGCACGATCACAAGATCCCTGAAAAGAAAGAATCTAGAAAAACTAGAGGCTGAAGTAGCTCCGCCTCATGCAGAAGAGTGTGATCCTAGAAACGGCCACATATAGTAAGAAAAGTGATGGAACTCATAAGGAGGCCGGATGCAACCCTGGAACCCCACACTATAAATACCACCCAGTCGAATTGGAGGACTGTGATAGAGTCAAAAAAAAAAAAAAAAAAAAAAAAAAAAAAAAAAAAAAATAAAAAAAAAAAAAAAAAAAAAAATAATAATAATAATAATACTAATATAATAATATAATAATAATAATATGTTTTTATTGAAAATAATGGCTATGTCAGCCGCGTTTATTTTGTATAGAAATAGCCATTATTTTCAATAAAACCTGTATTAATGAAGGTCTTTGTCTAGCAAATAATAATAATAATAATAATAATAATAATAATAATAATAATAATAATAATAATATGAATAATAATAAAGCCCTCCACTGGAGCCTGTGCAAGAAACATCAGCTACCTTGCAGTAATAAGTGGTACGAGCACCAACCGAGGGAGTGATAAGAAAACGATCAGGCAAAGATCCTCTGGGACTATGGTATCAGAACGGATAGGGTGATACGTGCAAACAGACCAGACGTGACGTTGGTTGACAATCAAGAAGAAAGTATCACTCATTGATGTTGCAATACCATGGGACACCAGAGTTGAAGAGAAAGAAAGGGAAAAAATGGATAAGTATCAAGACCTGAAAATAGAAATAAGAAGGATATGGGATATGCCAGTGGAAATTGTACCCATAATCGTAGGAACACTAGGCACGATCCCAAGATCCCTGAAAGGGAATCTGGAAAAACTAGAGGCTGAAGTAGCTCTAGGACTCATGCAGAAGAGTGTGATCCTAGAAACGGCGCACATAGTAAGAAAAGTGATGGACTCCAAAGGAGGCAGGATGCAACCCGGAACCCCACACTATAAATACCACTTAGTCGAATTGGAGGACTGTGATAGACCAAAAAAAATAGGTAAATTAATACATAATAATAACAGTAATTCTCATGGCGAAAGACAAAAATTAAGAAAGACTATGACGAAGCTCTGAAGACTATTCACGAGTGTATTATGAAAACAATATTACCTCAGACACAAGCAAAACATTTCGAACAGCGACCCGACCACACACGGCAGGGGATAGGTGACGAGGCGCGTGAATTTTGGAGCTCATTAAACTGCGATTGGAAGAGGGTCAGAAAACCAGGAAGATGGAATTGGACAGGAGGCAGCAAGTTGAGGAGAGAGACTTAATAGTATTGAAGAAGAAGAAATTAAATGAGATCTGAAAGAATACAGAGGGGAAATAAATGGAGAGCAAATTAAATGAGAACTAAAAATTAAATGAGAACTGAAAGAATGTAGACGAGACATAAATGGAGAACAAATTAAATGAGAACTGAAAGAATGTAGAGGAGCATAAATGGAGAACAAATTAAATGAGAACTGAAAGAATGTAGAGGAGACATAAATGAGAACAAATAAATAAAGAGAATTGAAAGAAAGAATGTGAGGAGGCATAAATGGA